>NC_092179.1:5980963-6248637 GCF_045791955.1 Oncorhynchus clarkii lewisi | reverse complement strand
ACAACTTGGCAATGGTCACAAATAGGCGTTTTTTTTTTTCAACGGTTACAGATCCAGTTGCAGGGTGTTCATACGAATCTTTTTAAAGTGTGCTGCGGAGCTCTGCGAGATTTCTGTGATTTTCTATGATTTTCTGAAATAACACACACATACTAAACCCTCCGTAAATAACTCAGTTGTTAACGTAAAGACTTAAAACTCAGGATTCTGTAACAGCATACCCCAATGAGGATATGTGGTGATTTATAGCTTCCTGTGCCAACCGGAAGTGCCATAATTGGTGTCTCAGGGGCTGTTTCAAAGGGTTAAAAAAGTCTGATCTGTCCAAAACTTCATATATGTGATTAGGCAACCCCCATGAACTGTAAATCAGTCATTTTTCCCCAAAAAATTCAAAGGAAAAAAAAATCACACTAAAACACAACTTGAATGGAGGGACGTATTGGGGTGCGTAGAGACAGACAGTGGCTGCAATAGTTAGCTTTGTTCGAGCTAAAAAAGAACCGTCAGACCTAGAGTTCCGAAACTTTAGAAACCTGTTCTAGACCTCCGGTCGATGGTGCGTGGTGAGTTACGTGGCTCTAGACGGTTCTCGGACCGAGAAACGGCCTCGTACATTTGCAATACCTTCAATTCATTTTGACCATTACGAAAATGACGACGTTTAGAAAAGTCTCAGAGACGCAAGGCTAGGTGCATTGAAACCGGCTCGGCCCATAGAGACAGACCCCAACGTTTCTGTCCGATAGCTCGTTCAAGGACCCCGTAGCAAGGCATGGAAAAAAGTGGATTTTCAGCACCAATTAGGGTTTTTCTCGGACACCAAATGACCTATCGAGCCGAAACTCGGGATTCGGGGTCGCCTCACATAGGACTTCACATAATGTCCGAACTGGACCCGCAGCTAGAACGTAACTATGTGTTTTACCTTTTTATTATGTTTTAAACTAAAGGCGCTGTGAATTATGGGACTGCTCTGACATTTGTGATAGTTGGCTTCTAAATGAGTAGTAAAAAGTAGGTTTGGTGTCATAATGACATCTAATTGACTGATGGACACTGACTTGCTAGTTGACTTTTGTGCATTTGCAATATGTTTAAACGGAGAGGGACCATCACCAAAATGTCAGTCTGAAATCAACACAAAAAATGGCATCACCATAGTCTCCAGACTGTGCTGAGTTCAACGAGCTATCCCGCTTGACCGTAGCTCGCTCGGTCTAAGCGCAACGACCATTAGAAAAGTAGGCCCAAAATGAAGCCTGCCCCACAATGTCATTTGCTTTTGAGTGACAGTGAGAGAACCGTTAGGGTGAGAAGAAAAATTCCACCACATGAATGTTCCTAAGGTCCTCCCGATCTGTACAAGCCTAACCTTGACCGTGTGGCATTAACCCTTAAGAGTAAAACAGTGTTTTTTGATCTCACAGATTACAGTGTCATCTCTCCCCATAGGAATACATTGCCTGCACCCCTAATTTCAACCTGAAGTCTATATGGGTTATGAATGCCGTATGAACCTGTCTTCGGTACCAGTCCATCAGGCCACTATGAGGTCTACCTGTGTTGATTCTGAGCTTCCTGGACCAACCGGAAGTGGTTAAAATGCCCCTAAAAGTGTTTACCCATACCCTGCCTGCAGTTTGACAGACATAGTGCATTCAACCCTGTGTAAATCAGTCAGTTCTTAACGTAAGGACTTAAAACTCAGGATTCTGTAACAGCATACCCCAATGGGGATATGTGTTGATTTATAGCTTCCTGTGCCAACCGGAAGTGCCATAACTGGTGTCTCAGGGGCTGTTTCGAGGGGTTAAAAAAGTCTGATCTTTCCAAAACTTCATATGTGTGATTAGGCAACCCCCATGAACTGTAAATCAGTCATTTTTCCCAAAAAAAATCAAAGGAAAAAAAAATCACACTAAAACACACCTTGGATGGAGGGACGTATTGGGGTGCGTAGAGACAGACAGTGGCTGCAATAGTTAGCTTTGTTGGAGCTAAAAAAGAACCGTCAGACCTAGAGTTCCGAAACTTTAGAAACCTGTTCTAGACCTCCGGTTGATGGTGCGTGGTGAGTTACGTGGCTCTAGACGGTTCTCGGACCGAGAAACAGCCTCGTACATTTGCAATACCTTCAATTCATTTTGACCATTACGAAAATGACGACGTTTAGAAAAGTCTCAGAGACGCAAGGCTAGGTGCATTGAAACCGGCTCGGCCCATAGAGACGGACCCCGACGTGCCTGTCCGATAGCTCGTTCAAGGACCCCGTAGCAAGGCATGGAAAAAAGTGGATTTTCAGCACCAATTAGGGTTTTTCTCGGACACCAAATGACCTATCGAGCCGAAACTCGGGATTCGGGGTCGCCTCACATAGGCCTTCACATAATGTCCGAACTGGACCCGCAGCTAGAACGTAACTATGTGTTTTACCTTTTTATTATGTTTTAAACCGAAGGCGCTGTGAATTATGGGACTGCTCTGACATATGTGATAGTTGGCTACTAAATGAGTAGGAAAAAGTGGGTTTGGTGTCAATTGATATCCATTTGGTGTCATAATGACATCTAATTGACTGATGGACACTGACTTGCTAGTTGACTTTTGTACATTTGCAATATGTTTAAACGGAGAGGGACCATCACCAAAATGGCATTCTGAAATCAACACAAAAAATGGCATCACCATAGTCTCCAGACTGTGCCGAGTTCAAGGAGACGCCCCGCTTGACCGTAGCTCGTTCTGAGTGCAGCAAACTTGAAAAAAAGAAGGCCCAAAATGAAGCCTGCACCACAATGTCATTTGATTTTGGGTGGCAGTGAGAGAACCGTTAGGGTGAGAAGCACAATTCCACCACATGAATGTTCCTAAGGTCCTCCCGATCTGAACAAGCCTAACCTTGACCGTGTGGCATTAACCCTTCACAGTAAAACAGGGTTTTTTGATCTCACAGATTACAGTGACATCTCTCCCCATAGGAATACATAGCCTGCACCACAAAATTCAACCTGAAGCCTATATGGGTTATGAATGCCGTATGAACCTGTCTTCGGTACCAGTCCATCAGGCCACTATGAGATCTACCTGTGTCGAATCTAAGCTTCCTGGAGCAACCGGAAGTGGTTAAAATGCCCCTAAAAGTGTTTACCCATACACTGCCTGCAGTTTGATAGACATAGTGCATTCAACCCTGTGTAGATCAGTCAATTCTTAACGTAAAGACTTAAAACTCGGGATTCTGTAAGTGGCTATGTAAATCAAGACATGTGTTTACTTATAGCTTCCTGTGCCAACCGGAAGTGCCTTTAATTGGGTCACACTCTCTGTTTCGAAGGGTTAAAAAAGTCACATCTCTCCAAAACTTCATATGTGTGACTAGGTAACCCTTCTGAACTGTAAATCAGTCATTAATCCCAACAGATGTCAAAGAAAAGCTCCCTCACACACACACAGGAAGGATGGAGTGATAAAGTGCGGTGCTTAAAGACACAGAGAGCAGGAAATGGCATTACCATAATCCCTAGGCCGTACCGAGTTCAGCGAGATATCCCGCTTGACCGTAGCTCGCTCGGTCTAGGCGCAGCGAGCATTAGAATAGTAGGCCCAAAATGAAGCCTGCACCACAATGTCATTTGCTTTTGGGTGACAGTGAGAGAACCGTTAGAGTGAGAAGAAAAATTGCACCACATGAATGTTCCTAAGGTCCTCCCGATCTGAACAAGCCTAACCTTGACCGTGTGGCATTAACCCTTAACAGTAAAACAGTGTTTTTTGATCTCACAGATTACAGTGTCATCTCTCCCCATAGGAATACATTGCCTGCACCCCTAATTTCAACCTGAGGCCTATGTGGGTTATGAATGCCGTATGAACCTGTCTTCGGTACCAGTCCATCAGGCCACTATGAGGTCTACCTGTGTTGATTCTAAGCTTCCTTGACCAACCGGAAGTGGTTAAAATGCCCCTAAAAGTGTTTACCCATACACTGCATGCAGTTTGATAGACATAGTGCATTCAACCCTGTGTAGATCAGTCAATTCTTAACGTAAGGACTTAAAACTCAGGATTCTGTAACAGCATACCCCAATGAGGATATGTGTTGATTTATAACTTCCTGTGCCAACCGGAAGTGCCATAATTGGTGTCTTAGGGGCTGTTTCGAAGGGTTAAAAAAGTCTGATCTTTCCAAAACTTCATATGTGTGATTAGGCAACCCCCATGAACTGTAAATCAGTCATTTTTCCCCAAAAAATTCAAAGGAAAAAAAAATCACACTAAAACACAACTTGGAAGGAGGGACGTATTGGGGTGCGTAGAGACAGACAGTGGCTCCAATAGTTAGCTTTGTTGGAGCTAAAAAAGAACCGTCGGACCTAGAGTTCCGAAACTTTAGAAACCTGTTCTAGACCTCCCGTAGATGGTGCGTGGTGAGTTACGTGGCTCTAGAAGGTTCTCGGACCGAGAAACAGCCTCGTACATTTGAAATAACTTCAATTCATTTTTGCATCACGAAAATGACGACATTTAGAAATGTCCCAGAGTCGCAAGACTAGGTGCATTGCAAACGTCTCGGCCCATATAGACAGACCCCAACGTTTCTGTCCAATAGCTCATTCAAGGACCCCGTAGCAAGTCATGGAAAATAGTGGATTTTCAGCACCAATTAGGGTTTTTCTCGGACACCAAATGACCTATCGAGCCGAAACTTGGGATTCGGGGTCGCCTCAGCTAGGCCAACACATAACATAAGAAATGGACCCGCAGCTAGAACGTAACTACGTGTTTTATGGTTTTTTTATGGTTTGAACCGAAGGGGTTGTGAATTTTGGGCCAGCTCTGAAGTATGTAATAGTTGGCTACTAAACGAGTTGGAAAAAGTGGGTTTGGTGTCAGTTTGTATCAGTTTGGTGGTCAGAATGATATCTAATTGACTGATGGACTCTTGTCCACTTGACTCTTGTACATTTGCAATATGATCCTATAGTGAAAAAACATCACCAAAAGCGACATTCTGAAATCAACCAAAACGAGCGATTGAGATGACCCAGAATCACTGCAAAGCCATCCCGAGTTCATCGGGCCAGTCAATTTCACATTCCTGCAAGATTTTTATAGCATGACAAATTCGTGATGGTACCTGCCCTTTAAAACATATTGCAAATGCACAGTGACTTTGAAAAAGTAAGAAACAAAAAAAAATACATCTAAAAAATTTTGAGCATGACAAATTCGTGATGGTACCTGCCCATTGAAACATATTGCAAATGCACAGTGACTTTGAAAAAGTAAGGAAACATAAACAAAAAAAATCTAAAATTTTTTTGGGGGGATGACCAGTTGCACGTGCATTTGCAATATGATTCTATAGTGAAAAAACATATTGCAAATGCACAGTGACTTTGAAAAAGTAAGGAAACATAAACAAAAAAAATCTAAATTTTTTTGGGGGGGGATGACCAGTTGCATGTGCATTTGCAATATGATTCTATAGTGAAAAAACATATTGCAAATGCACAGTGACTTTGAAAAAGTAAGGAAACATAAAAAAAATCTAAATTTTTTTGGGGGGGATGACCAGTTGCATGTGCATTTGCAATATGATTCTATAGTGAAAAAACATATTGCAAATGCACAGTGACTTTGAAAAAGTAAGGAAAAATAAACAAAAAAAATCTAAAATTTTTTTTGGGGGATGACCAGTTGCACGTGCATTTGCAATATGATTCTATAGTGAAAAAACATATTACAAATGCACAGTGACTTTGAAAAAGTAAGGAAACATAAACAAAAAAAATCTAAAATTTTTTTGGGGGGATGACCAGTTGCATGTGCATTTGCAATATGATTCTATAGTGAAAAAACATATTGCAAATGCACAGTGACTTTGAAAAAGTAAGGAAACATAAACAAAAAAAATCCAATTTTTTTTTTTTTGGGTGACCAGTTGCATGTGCATTTGCAATATGATTCTATAGTGAAAAAACATATTGCAAATGCACAGTGACTTTGAAAAAGTAAGGAAACATAAAAAAAATCTAAATTTTTTTGGGGGGGATGACCAGTTGCATGTGCATTTGCAATATGATTCTATAGTGAAAAAACATATTGCAAATGCACAGTGACTTTGAAAAAGTAAGGAAAAATAAACAAAAAAAATCTAAAATTTTTTTTGGGGGATGACCAGTTGCACGTGCATTTGCAATATGATTCTATAGTGAAAAAACATATTGCAAATGCACAGTGACTTTGAAAAAGTAAGGAAACATAAACAAAAAAAATCTAAATTTTTTTGGGGGGGATGACCAGTTGCATGTGCATTTGCAATATGATTCTATAGTGAAAAAACATATTGCAAATGCACAGTGACTTTGAAAAAGTAAGGAAACATAAACAAAAAAAATCCAATTTTTTTTTTTTGGGTGACCAGTTGCACGTGCATTTGCAATATGATTCTATAGTGAAAAAACATATTGCAAATGCACAGTGACTTTGAAAAAGTAAGGAAACATAAACAAAAAAAATCTAAAATTTTTTGGGGGGGATGACCAGTTGCATGTGCATTTGCAATATGATTCTATAGTGAAAAAACATATTGCAAATGCACAGTGACTTTGAAAAAGTAAGGAAACATAAACAAAAAAAATCTAAAATTTTTTTTGGGGGATGACCAGTTGCATGTGCATTTGCAATATGATTCTATAGTGAAAAAACATATTGCAAATGCACAGTGACTTTGAAAAAGTAAGGAAAAATAAACAAAAAAAATCTAAATTTTTTTGGGGGGGATGACCAGTTGCACGTGCATTTGCAATATGATTCTATAGTGAAAAAAACATATTGCAAATGCACAGTGACTTTGAAAAAGTAAGAAACAAAAAAAAATACATCTAAAAAATTTTGAGCATGACAAATTCGTGATGGTACCTGCCCATTGAAACATATTGCAAATGCACAGTGACTTTGAAAAAGTAAGGAAACATAAACAAAAAATATCCAAAATTTTTATTTTTGGGTGACCAATTGCACGTGCATTTGCAATATGATTCTATAGTGAAAAAACATATTGCAAATGCACAGTGACTTTGAAAAAGTAAGGAAACATAAAAAAAATCTAATTTTTTTTGGGGGGGATGACCAGTTGCATGTGCATTTGCAATATGATTCTATAGTGAAAAAACATATTGCAAATGCACAGTGACTTTGAAAAAGTAAGGAAACATAAAAAAAATCTAAAATTTTTTGGGGGGGATGACCAGTTGCATGTGCATTTGCAATATGATTCTATAGTGAAAAAACATATTGCAAATGCACAGTGACTTTGAAAAAGTAAGGAAAAATAAACAAAAAAAATCTAAAAATTTTTTTTGGGGATGACCAGTTGCACGTGCATTTGCAATATGATTCTATAGTGAAAAAACATATTGCAAATGCACAGTGACTTTGAAAAAGTAAGGAAACATAAACAAAAAAAATCTAATTTTTTTTGGGGGGGATGACCAGTTGCATGTGCATTTGCAATATGATTCTATAGTGAAAAAACATATTGCAAATGCACAGTGACTTTGAAAAAGTAAGGAAACATAAACAAAAAAAATCTAAAAATTTTTTTGGGGGATGACCAGTTGCACGTGCATTTGCAATATGATTCTATAGTGAAAAAACATATTGCAAATGCACAGTGACTTTGAAAAAGTAAGGAAACATAAACAAAAAAAATCTAAACATTTTTTTTTTGGGTGAGCAGTTGCACGTGCATTTGCAATATGATTCTATAGTGAAAAAACATCACCAAAAGCGACATTCTGAAATCAACCCAAACGAGCGATTGAGATGACCCAGAATCACTGCAAAGCCATCCCGAGTTCATCGGGCCAGTCAATTTCACATTCCTGCAGGATTTTTATAGCATGACAAATTCGTGATGGTACCTGCCCATTAAAACATATTGCAAATGCACAGTGACTTTGAAAAAGTAAGGAAACATAGAATCAAATTATTTTTTTTTGGGTTACCAGTTGCACATTTCAGATCACCAGTTGCACATTTCAGATCACCAGTTGCACATTTCAGATCACCAGTTGCACGGAGGAAAATCGTTACTTTTGACTTTGACTTTTGACTTCCTATGAAATCATATTCCAAATGGAGAAAACATATGCCTTATGCACTAGTAAAAAAAAAAAAAAATGATAATAAAGTATGACTAAAGTATGTTGATAAAGTTCTTATACATGTGTAATTGACATAAAAATTGAAAGAATTTTGAAAAACGGTCCAGAAAGCACTTTTTTAAGGATGTGTGAAGTTTTTTACCAAATTTTGACATTTTTGACTTTTGACTTTTGACTTCCTATGAAATCATATTGCAAATGGACAAAACATATGCCTTATGCGCATGTAATTAAAAAAAAAAAAATTTGATATCAAAATTGGACAAAAGTATATTCATACAGTTCTTACACATGTGTAATTGACAAAAAAAGCGAAAGAAATTCGAAAAAAGGCCCAGAAAGCACTTTTTTAAGGGGTAAAAAGTTTTTGAAAAAAATATCATTTTTTCAAAATTTTTCTTTTGGATGTTGACTTGGGTTGCATTTCCAATATGAAAAACCCAGGTGGAGCGCACTCGCCCCCTGTTGGATTTTTGAGGTGTTACAATTGGCAATTGCCATATGGCATTTGCCATATACTTTGCACGAATCAACGCCGCTTTGGGTGGTATTGGACATCGTGTACATGGTTTGTCCAATGCCAATATTTTGACATTTATTTTTGTACAAATCAGGGGGGTATTCCCTTACCTAGCAAAGACTTGACCTGGAGCCAGTGGGTTTGGCAACGAATACTTAGCGAGGGCCAGCCAACAAGAGCATACAGGTTGCAGCGGTGGGTAGTACAATGCATTGCGAAAGTATTCGGCCCCCTTGAACTTTGCGACCTTTTACCACATTTCAGGCTTCAAACATAAAGATATAAAACGGTATTTTTTTGTGAAGAATCAACAACAAGTGGGACACAATCATGAAGTGGAACAACATTTATTGGATATTTCAAACTTTTTTAACAAATCAAAAACTGAAAAATTGAGCGTGCAAAATTATTCAGCCCCTTTACTTTCAGTGCAGCAAACTCTCTCCAGAAGTTCAGTGAGGATCTCTGAATGATCCAATGTTGACCTAAATGACTAATGATGATAAATACAATCCACCTGTGTGTAATCAAGTCTCCGTATAAATGCACCTGCACTGTGATAGTCTCAGAGGTCCGTTAAAAGCGCAGAGAGCATCATGAAGAACAAGGAACACACCAGGCAGGTCCGAGATACTGTTGTGAAGAAGTTTAAAGCCGGATTTGGATACAAAAAGATTTCCCAAGCTTTAAACATCCCAAGGAGCACTGTGCAAGCGATAATATTGAAATGGAAGGAGTATCAGACCACTGCAAATCTACCAAGACCTGGCCGTCCCTCTAAACTTTCAGCTCATACAAGGAGAAGACTGATCAGAGATGCAGCCAAGAGGCCCATGATCACTCTGGATGAACTGCAGAGATCTACAGCTGAGGTGGGAGACTCTGTCCATAGGACAACAATCAGTCGTATATTGCACAAATCTGGCCTTTATGGAAGAGTGGCAAGAAGAAAGCCATTTCTTAAAGATATCCATAAAAAGTGTTGTTTAAAGTTTGCGACAAGCCACCTGGGAGACACACCAAACATGTGGAAGAAGGTGCTCTGGTCAGATGAAACCAAAATTGAACTTTTTGGCAACAATGCAAAACGTTATGTTTGGCGTAAAAGCTCATCATCCTGAACACACCATCCCCACTGTCAAACATGGTGGTGGCAGCATAATGGTGTGGGCCTGCTTTTCTTCAACAGGGACAGGGAATATGGTTAAAATTGATGGGAAGATGGATGGAGCCAAATACAGGACCATTCTGGAAGAAAACCTGATGGAGTCTGCAAAAGACCTGAGACTGGGACGGAGATTTGTCTTCCAACAAGACAATGATCCAAAACATAAAGCAAAATCTACAATGGAATGGTTCAAAAATAAACATATCCAGGTGTTAGAATGACCAAGTCAAAGTCCAGACCTGAATCCAATCGAGAATCTGTGGAAAGAACTGAAAACTGCTGTTCACAAATGCTCTCCATCCAACCTCACTGAGCTCGAGCTGTTTTGCAAGGAGGAATGGGAAAAAATTTCAGTCTCTCGATGTGCAAAACTGATAGACATACCCCAAGCGACTTACAGCTGTAATCGCAGCAAAAGGTGGCGCTACAAAGTATTAACTTAAGGGGGCTGAATAATTTTGCACGCCCAATTTTTCAGTTTTTGAATTGTTAAAAAAGTTTGAAATATCCAATAAATGTTGTTCCACTTCATGATTGTGTCCCACTTGTTGTTGATTCTTCACAAAAAAATACAGATTTATATATTTATGTTTGAAGCCTGAAATGTGGCAAAAGGTCGCAAAGTTCAAGGGGGCCGAATACTTTCGCAAGGCACTGTATATGGGGCTTGGTGACAAAAAGGATGGCACTGTGATAGACTACATCCAAGCCGATACAATATTTAATTTTAGATTGGAGATGCTTAATGTGAGTCTGAAAGGAGAGTTTACAGTCTAACCAGACACCTAGTTATTTGTTGTTGTCCACATAATCTAAGTCAGAACAGAGTAGTGATGCTAGTCGGGCGGGTGGGTGCGGGCAGCGATCGGTTGAAGAGCATGCATTTAGTTTTACTAGCATTAAAAAGCAGTTGGAGGCCAAGGTAGGAGTGTTGTATGGCAGTGAAGCTTGTTTGGAGGTTTGTTAACACAATGTCCAAAGAAGATGTATACAGAATGGTGTTGTCTGCGTAGAGGTGGATCAGAGAGTCACCAGCAGCAAGAGCGACATCATTGATATATACAGAGAAAAGAGTCAGCCCGAGAGCCTGAGTGTCAGGCCAGGTCGATGAAGACGGCTGCACAGTATTGTCTTTTATCGATGGCGGTTATGATATCGTTTAGGGCCTTGAGCGTGACTGAGGTGCATCCATGACCAGCTCGGAAACCAGAGTGCACGGAGAAGGTACGGTGGGATTCGAAATTGTCGGTGATCTGTTTGTTAACTTGGCTTTTGAAGACTTTAGAAAGGCAAGGCAGGATGGATATAGGTCTATATATAGGTCTAGAGTGTCTCCCCCTTTGAAGAGGGGGATGACTGTGGCAGCTTTCCAATCTTTGGGGATCTCAACGATATAAAAGAGAGGTTGAACAGGCTAGTAATAGGGGTTACAACAACTTCGGCAGATAATTTTAGAAAGAGAGGGTTCAGATTGTCTAGTCCAGCAGTTTGTAGGGATCCAGATTTTGCTCTCTCGGAACATCAACTGTCTGGATTTGGGTGAAGGAGAAGCGGGTTGTCCTTGGGCAAGTTTCTGTCGGGGGTGCATTGTTGTTGGTTGGGGTAGGGGAAGGCAGGTCAAAAGCATGGCCAGCCGTAGAAAAATGCTTTTTGAAATTATCGATAATCTTAGATTTATCGGTGGTGATAGTGTTTCCTAGCCTCAGTGCAGTGGGCAGCTGGGAGGAGGTGCTCTTATTCTCCATGGACTTTACAGTGTCCCAAAACTGTTTAGAATTAGTGCTACAGGAAGCAAATTTCTGTTTGAAAAAGCTAGCCTCAGCTTTCTTACCTGACTGTGTATATTGGTTCCTGACTTCCCTGAAAAGTTGCATTTCGTGGGGGCTAATCGATGCTAATGCAGTCCAGCACAGGGTGTTTTTGTGCTGGTCAAGGGCAGTCAAGTCTAGGGTGAACCAATAGTGACTGTATATCGGTTCTTAGTTCAAAATTTTTTGTATGGGGCATGCTTATTTAAGATGGTGAGGAAAGCACTTTTAAAGTGCAACCAGGCATCCTCTACTGACGGGATGAGGTCAATATCCTTCCAGGATTCTCTGGCCAGGTTGATTAGAAAGGCCTGCACGCCGATGTACAAACTCTGAAGATAGATGGGGGCCAATCATTTCACATATGGTGTCCAGGGCATAGCTGGGGGCTGAGGGGGGTCTTTAACAAGTGGCAACGGTGAGAGACTTATTTCTGGAAAGGTGTATTTTTAGAAGTAGAAGATCAAACTGTTTGGGCGTGGACCTGGATAGTAAGACAGAACTCTGCAGGCTATCTCTGCAGTAGATTGCAACTCCGCCCACTTTGGCAGTTCTATCATGTCGGAAAATGTTGTCGTTAAGGTGCATTACCACCACCAACTGGACTGGAGTGTGGACCTCAGTTCATCTTTCCATCACCCATGTGAGTATATGCTCATAAAAACCAAGGAGGAGATGGGAGAGTCTAGTTCCAAGATGCTTCTAAACAGCTTCTACCCCCAGGCAATAAAACTTCTGAACAGCTAATCAAATGGCTACCCAGACTATTTGCAACCCAACCCTGATGCTACTCTCTGTTGGCATCTATGCATGGCCACTGTAATAACCCTACCTGCATGTACATAATTACCTCAACCACCTCGACACCGGTGCCCCCGCACATTGACACATTGACACTGTACCAATATATAAATGTATTTATAAAGCCCTTCGTACATCAGCTGACATCTCAAAGTGCTGTACAGAAACCCAGCCTAAAACCCCAAACAGCAAGCAATGCAGGTGTAGAAGCACAGTGGCTAGGAAAAACTCCCTAGAAAGGCCAGAACCTAGGAAGAAATTTAGAGAGGAACCAGGCTATGAGGGGTGGCCAGTCCTCTTCTGGCTGTGCCGAGTGGAGATTATAACAGAACATGGCCAAGATGTTCAAATGTTCATAGATGACCAGCAGGGTCAAATAATTATAATCACAGTGGTTGTCGAGGGTGCAACAAGTCAGCACCTCAGGAGTAAATGTCAGTTGGCTTTTCATAGCCGATCATTCAGAGTATCTCTACCGCTCCTGCTGTCTCGAGAGAGTTGAAAACAGCATCTCTGGGATAGGTAGCATGTCCTGTGAACAGGTCAGGGTTCCATAGCCGCAGGCAGAACAGTTGAAATTGGAGCAGCAGCAAGGCCTGTATATAGCCCAGCTATTGTTATTTACTGCTGCTCTTTAAATATTTCATTTTTCTTTCTTCTCTTGCTTTTAATTATTTATTTTTTTAGGTATTTTCTTAAAACTGGATTGTTGGTTAAAAGGGCTTGGAAGTATTTCACTGTAATGTCTACATCTGTTGTATTCGGGAGAATGTGACCAATAACATTTGATTAGATTTGATTTGAGAGGCGGCACTTGCAGTGCGTCAAGTGTCACAAATTATTCTGTCTGAAGATTTCGCCGACAGAGAGGGCTGCCTCGCTTCTAGTCCTTGAAAACTTTGCAGTATTTTGTTTTTTTATGTATTATTTGTGTAATTACAGACAACTAGGAAGAACTTTTGGATATCAGAGCGATGTCAACTTACCAGCACTACAATCAGGAATACGACTTTCCCGAAGCAGATACTTTGTCCGTACCACCCAGGGCATTTGAACTGATTCCAGAGGCTGACCCAAAACATTGCTGCATGAGCGGTCTTCTGGTCAGACTTCGGAGGTGCGCACACCACCCACAGCTTACAAGCATTTCGCTACACACGCAATAACATCTGCTAACCATGTGTATGTGAACAATAACATTTGATTTGAAATAATAAGTTCTATTTTAGCACCTGGCTACGCAGAGACTCGAGATGAGTGTGGGTGCAATGATTGAATAACATGTATGTGTACATTTATGTTGCAACGCTTGCGCACATGAAGCAAGTGGTGTGGTCAGAATGTTGCTCCTATTGGCTATGCAAATTGTTTCATATTCTTTTCTGTGTATTTGAAGCAGAAAATAAAATATTCCAAATGGGTCGTTTTGTTGCTTACAGTCACGGCTCACGGTCACACGTGTAGCCCTGCTGTGTAGAAGAGGAAATAAAGTTGTAACTCGTTCAAACATAGAAGCGATTATCCAAACGTTGCAAACAAACACACCGAAACCTCTTTCCAGGAACTCCGGAACCCCGATTTGTTCCATGTTTAATGCTAGGACATTGGACACCACCTGTGAGGAGTTAACAGCCTGGATGAAAGCGATGAAAGGGAGCGAGGGGGAGAGGGGGCCATGGCAAGGCTAGACTGTAGCGTGTCGGACCCCCTTCTGCCCCCCCTCTGGGGCCACTCTCTGCTATTGTTTTGACTAAGAGGCTATGGTCACGTGTGCGCCACTGTATTATGTCTGGGTGTCTTGGAATTTAGGTCACTCTAGAGACCTCTCTCTCCTCCCCTCTTCACTCCCTCCCTTCCCCTGTCTGCTCTCTTCTCTCTTTTGAGCCGGCTCTCACTGAGACCTCTCCCTCCTCTCTCTCCTTTCAGCTTCTCTGTCTATTTCTCTCCTCTCTCTCTCTCCCTTTCTCTACCTTCTCCCACCCCCTTCTTCTCTTCTTCTGACAAACTCTGCTCTTTAATCCTGTGTCTTGTGGCACTGTGCTCTTTCATTCCTGGGTTAGCTAGCTGTCTAGATCAATGTGTCCCTGTCTCTGTCTACGCCCCAAATGACAGCCTATTCCATATTGGACCTGGTCAAAAGTAGTGCACTATAAATGGAATAGGGTGCCATTTGGGAAGGATCCCTGTCTCTGTCTATTGTCGCTATCTGCTAGCTGCTGCTGCAAATGCCAGGCGTTTATCAGAGCTAAACAGCTGCTGCCTCCCTACTTCTCTGGGCACTGGAAGAGACTCAATGAGAGATACAGACACAATTGTAGGAGAGCTGGGAGTTACAGGCAAACTCATCTGGCGCAGTTGACTGTTTAGTAAGATTTTTTTGGGGGTAGAGATACAGACAGACTCAGTTGACTGTCTAGATTCAAAGTCTGACAAGTGAGCAAATTATCTTGATGTTGATCTCAGATATGGGAAGTCAAAGCAAACAATCAAATACTCAACATTATGATAGTATAGCCTTAATATGTCCTGGTTACATCAGCAGGATATTAAAATAACTGACAAAGAGGTGAAGGCTAAGCTAAACATGTCATAGTTGGAATGTTGTGCATAAACAATGGGATTACTTACAGTACCACTCAAATCCACTGAGGACTCATAACTCAGTACGCTAGTTATAAACAATATAGTTATAAACAATGTGAAGCCCTAACCTGATGGTGTTGTGTTTGTAATTCCCTGATGCAACACAGGCATCTGACAGGGCTGTTCCAACTGTCTTTATCGCTCTGCCTCATATAAGGACTTGCCTGCTATTCAACCTTGCAGTCAATTTTATGGTTTTACTGAACAGAAACTTAATGAGAGGAAATTACACTCCTTTATCTTCTTAACATAATAACCTATCCTCTAACCTATAGTGGATAGACTATGTAAACATAAACCATCTGACTATTTTGCTAAATATTATAGTTCTGGGTTAACCAAGGTTACCTATCCACTGACACCAGATACTCTCTGTCAGTGTAACGCACTTTAGGCGTAGTGGGTGCGGAGTCAGGCGCAGGAAGCAGAAGGTACAGAACAATGTTTTATTCCGGCACAGAGTAAAATGGTCACGCCAATACCGGGTGCACATACAAGACCGCCCCAAAACCAGGACCCAACCAGCCCGGAAGAAAAACAAAAGGAAACGCACTACCACAAACATACACAGAGGAAAAATAAGTCCTCACAAAGAGCAGGCGGGCCTTACCGGCTTAAATAGCCCAACTAAAAACCTAAACAAGAAACAGGTGTAACCAATAAGACAAAACCAACAGAAGAGGGAAAAGGGATCGGTGGCAGCTAGGAGACCGGTGACGACGACCGCCGAGCGCCGCCCGAACAGGAAGAGGAGCCACCTTCGGTGGGAGTCGTGACAGCCAGCCCTCATATAGCATGCCCAGTCAGCTCAACTGTACAGAAGCCTTCACTAGTAGTGTTTGCTTTGCTCTGTTGACTTTAATCAGTTGGTATCTCACACACAGGGCAGCATGTAATTTGGCTATAACAGGGGTGTCAAACTAATTTTGCCCAGGGGGGGCACACACGGTCTTTAACAAGGTCTGGAAGGCCACACTGAAAATTGGTTATATTTCCTCGCTGTCATAATTTTCCCAAAATTATCCTTTATCCATGGTTTTTGGAACTTTTGATGCTCCCTGACTGTTTAGCTAATGTCCGCGGACATTTGTTTCTTCTCCGTAATGAGTCTGGATCTGAGTACATCCACAACAATTTCTAGAATGAAAAAACATTCTTACCGTTCTGATTGGTCCCAGAAACCGATGGGTTGGGCCAGACCCATTCATCAATGGCTTTGCTACTCTGATTGTGTCACGCCCTGATTGTGTCAGGGTGTGAGGTGGGGTGGGCATTCTATGTTTTGTTTTTCTTTGGTTTTGGCCAAGTGTGGTTCCCAATCAGAGGCAGCTGTCTATCGTTGTCTCTGATTGGGAATCATACTTAGGAAGCCTGTTTTCCCACCTATATTGTGGGATCTTGTTTTTTGTTAGCTCTGTGAAGCCGGCAGTTCGTTATTTCTTTTGTTGTTTTTGTTTGGTGTTCTGAGTATTAAAGACCATGAATACTTACCACGCTGCACCTTGGTCTACTTCTTCAGACGAACGTTACAGAAGATCCCACCACAAAAAGACCAAGCAGCGTTTTCTGGAGGAATGGACATGGGAGGAGATACTGGAAGGCAGGGGACCCTGGGCACAGGCTGGAGAATATTGGCGTCCTAAGGAGGAGCTAGAAGCAGCACAGGCGGAACGGCGAAGATACAAGGAGTTGGCACGACGAAGCATGAACGAGAGGCAGGGGGGCACACGGGGAGATTTGCGGAGTCAGGTTATAGACCTGAGCCAACTCCCCGTGCTTACCGTGGGGAGAGAGTGACTAGTCAGGCACCATGTTATGCGGCTCTGCGCCATGTGCCACCGGTGCGCATGCACAGCCCGGTGCACTCTGTGCCAGCTCGTCGCATTTGTTGAGCTAGAGTGGGCATTCAGCCAGGACGGATGGTGCTGGCTCAGCTCATCTGGCCTCCAGTGCGTCTCTTCGGACCAGGATATCCTGCGCCGGCTCTGCGCACTGTGTCTCCGATGCGTCTCCACAGCCCAGTACATCCTGTGCCAATGCCCCGCAGTTCCCGGGCTAGAGTGAGCATCCAGCCAGGACGGGTTGTGCCAGCTCTGCGCTCCAGACCTCCAGTGCGGCTCCACGGCCCATTATATCCTGTGCCAGCTGCACGAACCCAGCCTCCAGTGATGATCCAAGGCATGAAGCCTCCAGTGATGATCCATGGCACGAAGCCTCCTGTGATGATCCATGGCACGAAGCCTCCAGTGATGATCCATGGCACGAAGCATCCATCGATGATCCATGGCACGAAGCCTCCGGCGATGATCCATGGCACGAAGCCTCCGGCGATGATCCATGGTCCGGAGCCTCCGGCGACGGTCCCCAGTCTGGGGCCTGCGGCGAGGGTCCCCGCACCAGAGGCGCCACCAAGATGGGGGGAGCCAGAGGCGGAGCGGGGGCTATGCCCCGAATCCGGACCCTCCCCTATATGTTCAGGTTTGCGGCCGGGAGTCCGCACCTTTGGGGGGGGGGGGGGGGGTACTGTCACGCCCTGACCTTAGAGAGTCGTTTTATTTCTCTATTTGGTGAGGTCATGGTGTGATGTGAGGTGGGCATTCTATGTTTTGTATTTCTTTGGTTTTGGCCGAGTGTGGTTCCCAATCAGAGGCAGCTGTCTATCGTTGTCTCAGATTGGGAATCATACTTAGGAAGCCTGTTTTCCCACCTATGTTGTAGGATCTTGTTTTTTGTTCGCTCTGTGAAGCCGGCAGAACGTGACGTTCGTTATTCCTTTTGTTGTTTTTGTTTGGTGTTCTGAGTATTAAAGATCATGAACACTTACCACGCTGCACCTTGGTCTACTTTAGTTAACGCCCCTTCCAATTTCAAGTCTTTCTGAACTAATTTCTTACTATCTCGGAAATATGAAGTTATTTCAGAATGAAACTGGCTAGCACATCATGCTTTGTGACATTATGTTAGCTAGTTATCCCCAGTTAGATAATGTGTTTTTCACTTATGCATGCTTGTTGAGTTCTCCCTGGTGCACTCATTTGCTTGTGACATGAGCTGGCTGCTCTTTCTAAATACTATAATCTAATCTGTTTATAACAGTGGCAGCATGTGCAGCAGTGGTCATTCCGTTTTTGCAAAAGTTAAATAAGTGTATTTATGCTGTTGTTCAAATGCACAGATTGCTTTATATATATTCTAAAAGAAACTACTGGAAGTTAAAAAGTTGGCATCAAATTTCTGTCATGCTGATTTGTTGACAACTCCAACCACCTCGGGCCCTGGATATTCAGTCAGTCAGTGGCCGCCACAAATGACTTCAACGAAGACTGAAGTATGTAGTGAACGATAGAGCAGCGGAATAATTCATTTTTGAGTCGTCAGGCAAAGTCCACCCCCCCCCCCCCCCCGAAAAAACAAAAACATAATATACAGTGCCTTGCGAAAGTATTCGGCCCCCTTGAACTTTGCGTCAGCTTCACAACAGTATCTCGGACCTGCCTGGTGTGTTCCTTGTTCTTCATGATGCTCTCTGCGCTTTTAACGGACCTCTGAGACTATCACAGTGCAGGTGCATTTATACGGAGACTTGATTACACACAGGTGGATTGTATTTATCATCATTAGTCATTTAGGTCAACATTGGATCATTCAGAGATCCTCACTGAACTACTGGAGAGAGTTTGCTGCACTGAAAGTAAAGGGGCTGAAAAATTTTGCACGCCCAATTTTTCAGTTTTTGATTTGTTAAAAAAGTTTGAAATATCCAATAAATGTCGTTCCACTTCATGATTGTGTCCCACTTGTTGTTGATTCTTCACAAAAAAATACAGTTTTATATCTTTATGTTTGAAGCATGAAATGTGGCAAAAGGTCGCAAAGTTCAAGGGGGCCGAATACTTTCGCAAGGCACTGTACATGCAGTATTAAAAAGAAAATGTCATAGTCAAACCACTGTTGGGCTGTATGTTTGATACCCCTGGGTTAAAATGACACTCATATATCATGGAGACTAGTGCAGCCAAAACACTGCACTGTTGCTGCAGGGCTGGACACACTACACACACACACACACACACACACACACACACACACACACACACACACACACACACACACACACACACACACACACACACACACACACACACACACACACACACACACACACACACACACAGTCAAACAGTAGAGCAGAGGCACCCAGCTGAGAGTAATATTCCAGAGAGCACCCAGATTGACACCCATGACACATAGCTACAGTTCCTCTCACAGCTCAAACACATCTCCATCCCACAGCTACAGCACATCAAGGTGCATTCACAATCACTACTCCTCTCCTAAGGACTGGAGCCTCTCATATGTCTGTCCTGTCTGTACTGGTGGCCAGCACTGATGTGCTTGTGTGTGTGCGCTTGTGCGTGTTCGTCTGTCTGTGTGTGTATGTGTGCGTGCGTAGAGGAGTGAAGGGTTGAGGGTAAATGAAAGAAGTGGGCTGTGACTGTCACAATGCGTCTCCCTACCCAGGGGACCGTTACAGAGATCACAACTGGGGGAACGCATGGATGTTCTGTCCCTGTCCTGTAGGACATATACACACACACACACATACAGAGACGTGCAATTACTCCTCTCCACAGTTTAACAGCACACAGGCAGGATGTCACCGTGAGCTGGATTTGTAAGAATCAGAAGAGGACTGTGTACATTGTCAACATTCTGTTAGGGATCGGGTTGAATTGCTCACATGAACAGGTTAGGAAATAGAGTGTTGAGTAGAATAGCCTAGGGTGGGGTCATTAGGTTTGCTTGTCCCAGTCATATGGCTGTGGTATGTTGAATCACTCTGGTAGATTTATTCAGAATGATTTGGCTACACCAAACCTGATGTCGAATTCCTTATTGTTTGGAGAGGATAACATTTTTTATTGCGCACTGATCGCGATTGTAATCCGGGACATTCATTGTATTGTAAACATAATGGATTGGTATACAACGACTGAAGTCAATTGGTTAATGATGATTACAAAGGAGAGTGTTGGGGTTGGAATGGGAGGTGGGATGGGGATGATTGACAGAACAGTGTCAGATGGGAGGCTGACGAGCGGGAGGGGCTGGGGAAGTGGGCTGTGGTACCTCAGAGGTTTGGGGGTAGGGTGGAAAGATGGGGCGGGGCATGAGATAGGAGGGGGGCTTATGTACCGTCACCACCACAGGGCTCAGCGGGAAAGGGGGCCAAGGGAATGGGGGGGGGGGGGGATTAAGATAGGAGGGGCACCGAATTCAGTCAGTGCACTATCAAGATCTGGCAGCTCTGGCAGCTTGTCAAGAAGACTTCACACACTTGTCAATCAAACTGTCCTTCAGTGAATAAGCAATTCATCATTTGCATCCACAAGCAATCAACAACAGATGAGGACTGTGTGTGTGTGTGTGTGTGTGTGTGTGTGTGTGTGTGTGTGTGTGTGTGTGTGTGTGTGTGTGTGTCTGTGTGTGTGTGTGTGAGATAACAATGACCTCTATTCCCGGTAGAGTTCCTAGCTATAGCGGTAGCTATAACCACATGATTATCTCCTAATAAGTCATGGAGTTATGGAAATGACCGTTAGCTAATCACAACAGAGCTGAAGAGCATCTGTGAACCAACTCCTTTGTTTTCTCTTCTTCTTGGGGTACTTCCATTCTCCTTCCATGAGAGGCTGCATATCTTCTAGATCTGGGTCCTTTGGTTTGGGTACATAAATTGGATATCTAGCCTCTCGTATTGGAGCTGGGATCATTGTCTTCACTTGTTGGCTATCTAATGATGTTTGGGGATTCCCTTTTCTTGCAAAGGAAGTGTGTATCTGCTTGTAGATCCAGTGTGTTTGGTAATTTCATGCATGTCGTGTTGGTTGGAATGTGAGATTGTGATAGTGAACGTTCCTCTTTGGGCATTTGTTTCCCAGAGACTGGAGGGAACATTGTCCTCAAGTATCAGCTGATGATCATCCTTATTGGTCAGGTTGGTGACCTATAGCACAATACATGTGGGGCGGCAAGTAGCCTAGTGGTTACAGTATTGGGCCAGTAACCAAAAGGTTGCTGGATCAAATCCCTGAGCTGAGAAGGTCAAAATCTGTCGTTCTGCCCATGAACAAGGTGGTAGGCTGTCATTGTAAATAAGAATTTGTTCTTAACTGACTTTCCTAGTTAAATAAAACATCATGCCCACTTACATCATTGGATTCAAATATTATTCTTTTAAATAACATTTCATGTTTCAACCAGTTTCAAGTTTTATTTGTCACATGTACAAATACAGTGACATGCAAGCTCTTACCAACAAATACAAAAACCAAGAGAAATAAGAACTATGAAAGGAGAATGTAAGCTCAGGGTCAGTGCCAGTACCAAATATACAATGTGCAGGAATACTGGAGTAGCTGAGGTAGATAAAGTATCTTCAGAACGTATTCACACCCATTACTTTTTCCGCATTTTGTGTGTTACAGCCTGAATTTAAAATAGATTAAAATGAGATTTTATGACTCTGGCCTACACACAATACCCCATGACGTCAAAGTGGAATAATTTTTTCAGAATATTTTACAAATTAATTTCTACTGAAAAGCTCAATGTCTTGAGTCAATAAGAATTCAACCCCTTTGTTATGGCAAGCATAAATATATTAAGGAGTAATAATTTGCTTAACAAGTCACATAATACATTAATTGGCATGGACTTATGTACAGATGAAGATGCATCCACAAACTACTGTAAGTCGCTTTTAAATTACTCAAATGTAAATGATCCCCAATCAGAGACAACGATAGACAGCTGCCTCTGATTGGGAACCATACCATCCAACATAGAAATTAAAAAACTAGACTACCCACCCTAGTCACACCCTGACCTGCGGAGACACGGTGCGTAGAACCGGCACACATTGTACCGGAACGGTGAAACACACCTCAGGGCGAGTGCGTGGAGGAGACACAGGACGTACCGGACTGGGGAGGCGCACTGGAAGCCAGATGCGTGAAACTGGTGCATATGACACCGGACTCTTGTCACGCTCCTCAGCACGCCCGCTCTGCAGCGCTCTCAATGCCAACACCTCTCTCCGGAATCTTTCGTCGACTTCCTCACTCGACTCCCTGACTGACTCTAGTTCACCCCTCGGCTCTGCCGACCACTCCGTATCCCCCCCCCCCAAAAAATGTAGGGCTGTCTTTTGGGCTTGCGTCCTGGCCGCGAACCCTGGCGTCGTCGTTGGTCCTCCCTCGCAGCTTCCGCCTGTTTCCATAGCAGGCTTTTGTCTCCTGCCATTATTTCCTCCCATGTCCAGGATGTCCTCTGCTCCTGGCTTTCCTCCCAGGCCCAGGATCCCTGCTCCTCCTGGGCACACTGCTTGGTCCGTTGGTGGTGGGATCTTCTGTCACGATCGTTGGTTGAATTAATGGACCAAGGCGCAGCATGCATAGAGTTCCACATGCTTATTGGATGAAACTCTCAGAAAGCAATGAATCGCAAAACGAAACGTGAAACTAATGTAGTGCTCGCAGGCAACTAGACATAGACAAGATCCCACAACAACCCAGTGGGAAAAGGCTCCGTAAATATGATCCCCAACCAGAGACAACGATAGACAGCAGCCTCTGATTGGGAACCATACCAGGCCAACATAGAAATGAAAAAACTAGACTACCCACCCTAATCACACCCTGACCTAACAAAAATATAGAATAAAAAGGATTGAAGGTCAGGGCGTGACACTCGGGAGTTAATGCTTATCAATTGCCTTGCACCAAGTATCAAAATACTAAAATACTACACAGGGCTCTTAAAGAATTTCATTTAAATGTTAATTGTATTTTTTGATCATAGAAACAATGAGAAAATATGTAAGAAAAAAATAATGAAAAGTTAATTAAACAAAGCAGCCCACGTAATCATCTGCAGAAAGTTGCCCCAATCGGAACGATCCCCAAGTAATACATTTGGGTCGGATAACTATCACCGGAATTGGCCCGAGCCCCAAGTGATACATTTGCACTAGATAACTCACACCGGAATCGGCCTGAGCTCAATCCCCGTTTCCTGGCCATAAGCAATACTGCCGAAGGTCGTTTTTAAGCGGCAGGGACTGGGAGACTAGTAAGAATCTAAGCAAAGATGAACGGAGCAAAGTACAGAGAGATCCTTGATGAAAACCTGCTCCAGATCACGCAGGACGTCAGACTAGGGTGAAGGTTCACCTTCAAACAGGACAACGAACCTAAGCACACAGCCAAGAAAACTCAGGAGTGGTTTCGGGAGAAGTCTCTGAATGTCCTTGAATGGCCCAGCCAGAGCCCGGACTTGAAACCGATCGATCTTCTCTGGAGCGACTTGAAAATAACTGTGCAGCGATGCTCCCCATCCAACCTAACAGCGCTTGAGAGAGAGGAATGGGAGAAACTCCCCAACTACAGTTGTGCCAAGCTTGTAGCGTCATACCCAAGAAGACTCGATGCTGTACTGAGTAAAGGGTCTGGATGCCGTTTTTATTTTTAATAAATTAGCAAACATTTCCGAAAACCTGTTTTTGATTTATCATTATGGAATATTGTGTGTAGATTGATGAGGGGGAAAAAAACGTTTTCATTCTTTTTAGAATAACGTAACAAAATGTGGAAAAAGTCAAGGGGTCTGAATTCTTCCCGAGGGCAATTATTGCATTGCATTTGCCATTTATCCTTGGTGGGCTTAAAGCAGTTCCATATTAATATACAATTATTTTTGAGAAAGATCATTTGAAAAATAAAATTGAGTAATTGAGTGATTGAGTAAATGCATTTTTTTGATTATTTTCATTGTGATTACAGAAGTAAATGTAACGAATTGAAGGTCATTGAAGGTCAAAGCCTCCTCCCTAAGTTTGTTGTACTTAATGCTGAATCCTGGCTTAGGAAGGCCACCAAAAATTTCCATCCCCAACATTTTCCATCAAGATAGAACTGCCAAAGTGTCACGCCCTGGTCGAAGTATTTTGTGTTTATCTTCATGTATTGGGTCAGGCCAGGGTGTGGCATGGGGTTTTTGTATTGTGGTGTGTTTTGACTTGGGGTTTTGGTGTGTATGTATTGGGATTGTAGCTAGTGGGGTGATCTAGCAAAGTCTATGGCTGTCTGGAGTGGTTCTCAATCAGAGGCAGGTGTTTATCGTTGTCTCTGATTGGGAACCATATTTAGGCAGCCATATTCTTTGAGTTTGTCGTGGGTGATTGTCCTTAGTGTCCTTGTTCCTTTGTTAGTTTACACAAGTATAGGCTGTTTCGGTTTTCGTTTCGTTCATTACGTTCTTTTGTTTTGTAGTGTTTGTATTAATTCATGTTTGCGTTTGTTCATTAAACATGGATCGCAATCTACACGCTGCATTTTGGTCCGATCCTTGTTCCACCTCTTCGTCAGAGGAGGAGATAGAAGAAAGCCGTTACACAAAGGGGGAGGAGTTAGCCCACAATGTTATGTCATACTTTCCAGGTCTGTGCCCAAACAGTTCGAGCTTCTAATTTTAAAAATTAATCTCTCCAGAAATAAGTCTCTCACTGTTGCCACCAGTTAAAGACCCCCCTCAGATCCCAGCTGTGCCCTGGACAACATATGATAATTGATTGCCTCCCATCTATCTTCAGAGTTCGTTCTGTTAAGTGACCTAAACTGGGATATGTTTAACACCCCGGCCATCCTACAATCTCACACAAATCATCAAGGAACCCACCATGTACAACCCTAAATGCATACACATGGGCACCCTCATAGATATTATCCTGACCAACTTTCCCCCCAAATACACCTCTCAGCGATCACTGCCTCATTGCCTGCATCCGTTATGGGTCCGCGGTCAAATGACCACTCCCCATCACTGTCAAACGCTCCCTAAAACACTTCTGTGAGCAGGCCTTTCTAATTGACCTGGCCCGGGTATCCTGAGGATGCCTGATTGTTCTTTAAAACTTCTTTGGGGTAGGGGGCACTATTTTCACGTCCGGATGAAAAGCGTGCCCAGAGTAAACTGCCTGCTACTCAGGACCAGATGCTAGGATATGCATAAAATTTGTAGATCTGGGTAGAAAACACTGAAGTTTCTAAAACTGTTTGAATGATGCCTGTGAGTATAACATAACTCATATGGCAGGCAAAAACATGAGAACAAATACAACCAGGAAGTGGGAAATCTGAGGTTTGTAGATTTTCAAGTGTTAGCCTATCCAATATACAGTGTCTGTGGGGTAATATTGCACTTCCTAAGGCTTCCACTAGATGTCAACAGTCTTTAGAACCTTGTTTCAGGCTTCTACTGTGAAGTGGGAGAGAATGAGAGCTGATTGAGTCATGAGTCTGCCAGAAGGCCATGTGCTCAGTCAGGCCCATGTCCGTGAGAGTTAGCTCCATTCCCTTTAATTTCTAAAGACAAAGGAATTCTCCGGTTGAAATATTATTGAAGATTTATGATTAAAACATCCTAAAAATGTATTATATACATCGTTTGACATGTTTCTACGAACTTTAATATAACTTTTTTGACTTTGTCTGGACCTAGTGCCTGCGCATTTGGATTACTGTGCTAAATGCGCAAACAAAAAGGAGGTATTTGGACATAAATTATGGACTTTATTGAACAAAACTAACATTTATTGTGGAACTGGGATTCCTGGGAGTGCATTCTGATGAAGATCATCAAAGATAAGTGAATATTTATAATGCTATTTCTGACTTTTGACTCCATAACATGGCGGGTATCTGTATTGATTGTTTTTATGAAATCTGACACAGCGGTTGCATTAAGGAGAAGTATGTATTTAATTCCATGCATAACAATTGTATTTTCATCAACATTTATAATGAGTATTTCTGTAAATTGCTCTCTGCACTTTCACCGGATGTTTTGGAGGCAAAAGATAACAATGTGCCAATGTAAACAAAGAATTTTGGATATAAATATGAACTTTATCGAACAAAACATACATGTATTGTGTAACATGAAGTCCTATGAGTGCCATCTGATGAAGATCAAAGGTTAGTGATTCATTTTCTCTCTGTTTCTGCTGTTTGTGACTCCTCTTTGGCTGTGTTATTTTGTGACTAGGTACTGACCAAACATAATCGCATGGTATGCTTTTGTCGTAAAGCCTTTTTGAAATCGGACACTGTGGTGGGATTAACAACAACTTTATCTTTAAAATGGTGTATAATACATGTTTGTTTGAGGAATTTTAATTATGAGATTTCTGTTTGAATTTGGCACCCTGCACTTTCACTGGATGTTGGTCAGGTGGGACGTTAGCGTCCCACATACCCTAGAGAGGTTATAAGTATTTTCCTCACCATCTTAAATAAGAATGCCCCTTTCAAGAAATGTAGATATAAGAACAGATATAGCCCTTGGTTCACTCCAGACCTGACTGCCCTCGACCAGCACAAAAACATCCTGTGGCATACTGCACTAGCATCAAATAGTCCCCATGATATGCGACTTTCAGGGAAGTCAGGAACCAATACATACAGTTAGTTAGGAAAGCAAAGGCTAGCTTTTTCAAACAGAAATTTGCATCTTGTAGCTCTAACTCAAAAACGTTCTGGGACACTGTAAAGCCCATGGAAAATAAGAGCACCTCCTCCCAGCTGCCCACTGCACTGAGGCTAGGAAACTCTGTCACCAATGATAAATCCACGATAATCGAGAATTTCAACAACTAATTAACTATGGCTGGCCATGCTTTCCTCCTGGCTACTCAAACCCCGGCCAACAGCTCCGCACCCCACACAGCTACTTGCCCAAGCCTCAAAAGCTTCTGCTTCATCCAAATCCAGATAGAAAATGTTCTGAAAGAACTGCAAAACCTGGACCCGTACAAATCTGCTGGGCTAGACAATCTGGACCCTCTCTTTCTAAAATTACCCGCCAAAATTGTTGCAACCCATATTACTAGCCTGTTTAACCTCGCTTTCGTATCGTCTGAGATTCCTAAGATTGGAAAGCTGCCGCGGTCATCCCCATCTTCAAAGGGGGTGACACTCTAGACCCAAACTGTTACAGACCTATATCCATCCTGCCCTGCCTTTATAAAGTCTTTGAAAGCCAAGTCAACAAACAGATCACTGACCATTTCGAATTCCACCGTACCTGCTCCGCCGTGCAATCCGGTTTCCGAGCTGGTCATGGGTGCACCTCAGCCATGCTGAAGGTACTAAACGATATCATAACCGCCATCGATAAAAGACAGTACCGTGCAGCCATCTTCATTGACCTGTCCAAGGCTTTCGACTCTGTCAATCACCAAATTCTTATCGGCAGACTCAACAGCCTTGGTTTCTCAAATGATTGCCTCACCTGGTTCACCAACTACTTCTAAGATAGAGTTCATTGTGTCAAATCGGATGGCCTGTTGTACAGACCCCGACATAGCTTTTTCCTTGATGGCCAAAAAGCTACAATTTTGTCACATCTGAACCAGAGTCCCTTCTTCCATAAGTTTGGGGAGTCTCCCACATGCCTTTTGGCGAACACCAAACGTGTTTGCTTATTTTTTTCTTCAAGCAATGGCTTTTTTCTGGCCACTCTTCCATAATTCCCAGCTCTATGGAGTGTACAGCTTAGTGGTCCTATGGACAGATACTCCAATCTCTGCTGTGGAGCTTTTCACATCCTTGAGGCTTATCTTTGGTCTCTTTGTTGCCTCTCTGATTAATGCCCTCCTTGCCCTGGTTTGTGAGTTTTGGTGGGCAGCCCTCTCTTGGCAGGTTTCTTGTGGTGGCACATTCTTTCAATTTTTAATAATGGATTTAATGGTGCTGAGTGGGATGTTCAAAGTTTTGGATATTTTTTTATTACCAAACCCTGATCTGTACTTCTCCACAACTTTTTCCCTGACCTGTTTGGAGAGCTCCTTGGTCTTCATGGTGCCGCTTGCTTGGTGGTGCCCTTTGCTTAGTCGTGTTTCAGACTCTGGGGCCCTTCAGAACAGGTGTATACATACTGACATCATTTGACAGATCATGTGACACTTAAATAAAGTCCACCTGTGTGCAATCTAACTAATCATGTGACTTCTGAAGGTAATTGGTTGCACCAGATCGTATTTACGGGCTTCATAGCAAAGGGGGGGAATGCATAGGCACGCACCACTTTTTCTTTTTTTTAAAAACAAGATCGTTTTTTCATTTCACTTCACCAATTTGGACTATTTTGTGTATGCATGAATTCCAATAAAATCCATTTATATTACAGGTTGTAATGCAAAAAATAGGAAAACTGCCAAGGGGGATGAATACTTTTTGCATCTAACATTTCACAACAATACACAAAAAGTGTAAAAGAAGGAATTAAGAAACATATTAGGACAAGCAATGTGCCATTGACTAAAATACAGTAGAATAGAATACAGTATACACATATGAGATGAATAAGGAGTATGTAAACATTATTAAAAGTGATTAGTATTCCATTATTAAAGTGGCCAATGATTCTCTGTCTATGTAAATAGGGCAGCAGCCTCTAAGGTGCAGGTTTGAGTAACTGGGTGGTAGCCGGCTAGTGATTGGTATTTAACCTTTCTGCGCAAGCGTTCCGCTAGCGACCCACCTCGACAATATCCGGTGAAATTGCAGAGCGCGAAATTCAAATTACAGAAATATAAATATTTAACATTCATGGAATCACAAGTGTCATACATCAAAATAATGCTTAACTTCTTGTTAATCCAGCTGCTGTGTCAGATTTTTAAAAAGGCTTTACGGCAAAAACACACCATGCGATTATCTGAGGACAGCACCCCGCATACAAAAGCATGAAAAACATTTTTCAATCAAGCAGGTGCGCCACAAAAGTCAGAAATAGTGATATAATAAATCCCTTACCTTTGAAGATCTTCTTCTGCTGGCATTCCAAAAGGTCCCAGCAACATCACAAATGGTCCTTTTGTTCGATAATGTCCTTCTTTATATCCCAAACACTCAGTTTAGCTGGTGCGCTTCATTCAATAATCCACCGGTTTCACTCCTTCAAAATGCATACAAAATGAATCCCAAACATTACCAATAAAGCAATAAAGTCAAACAACGTTTATAATCAAACCTCAGGTACCCTAATACATAAATAAATGATACAATTTAAGACAGAGAATCGCTATTGTCTTTACCGGAGTTTAACAACAAAGAACGCGCTCTCGTGAAATCACTACAGCCAAAAAGGGAGCCACTTAAAACCAAAATTCGAGCTCATTTTTCCAAAAACAATTCTGAAACTCTTTCTAAAGACTGTTGACATCGAGTGGAAGCCCTAGGATCTGCAATCTGGGAGGTTTTTGCCTCATAAAAACATGACAGCCATTGGAAACAGTGGTTGGCTGAATTTGTCGTTTTTTGAAGGTTTGTCCTCGGGTTTTCGCCTGCCAAATCAGTTCTGTTATACTCACCGACATTATTTTAACAGTTTTAGAAACATTAGAGTGTCCAAATCTACCAAGTATATGCATATCCTAGCTTCTGGGTGTGAGTAACAGGCAGTTTACTTTGGGCAAGCTTTTCATCCAGACGTCAAAATACTGCCCCCTAGCCAAAAGAGGTTATAACAGTCTGACGGCCTTGAGATAGAAGCTGTTTTTCAGTCTCTCTGTCCCAGCTTGAATGCATCTGTACTGACCTCGCCTCTTGGATGAGTGCGGGGTGAACAAGCCGTGGCTCTGGTGGTTGTTGTCCTTGATACTTTTGGCTTCCTGTGACATCGGGTGGTGTAGGTGCCCTAGCGGGCAGGAAGTTTGCCCCCGTTGATGTGTTGTGCAGACCTCACTACCCTCCGGAGAGCCTTACGGTTATGGGCAGAGCAGTTGCCGTACCAGGCGGTGATACAGCCCGACAGGATGCTCTCGATTGTTCATCTGTTAAAGTTTGTGAGTGTTTCTGGTGACAAGCCAAATTTCTTCAGCCTCCTGATGTTGAATAGGCGCTGCTGCGCCTTGACCGTGATGTGTACACCGAGGAACTTAAAACATGCCACTCTCTCCACTACTGTCCCATTGATGTGGATAGGGGGCTGCTCCCTCTGCTATTTCCTGAAGTCCACGATCATTTCCTTTGTTTTGTTGACATTGAGTGTGAGGTTATTTTCCTGACACCACACTCCGAGGGCCATCACCTCATCGTTGTTGGTAATCAAGCCTACCACTGTAGTGTCGTCTGCAAACTTGATGATTGAGTTGGAGGCGTGCATGGCCACACAGTCATGGGTGAACAGGGAGTACAGTGTCTCCTGACCCCTCCTGTCTGAGCCTCCAGTATTTATGCTGCAGTAGTTTGTGTCGGGGGGCTGGGGTCAGTTTGTTATAACTGGAGTACTTCTCCTGTCCTATTCGGTGTCCTGTGTGAATCTAAGTGTGCGTTCTCTAATTCTCTCCTTCTCTCTTTCTTTCTCTCTCTCGGAGGACCTGAGTTCTAGGACCATGCCCCAGGACTACCTGACATGATGACTCCTTGCTGTCCCCAGTCCACCTGGCCGTGCTGCTGCTCCAGTTTCAACTGACCTGAGCCCTAGGACCATGCCCCAGGACTACCTGACATGATAACTCCTTGCTGTCCCCAGTCCACCTGACCATGCTGCTGCTCCAGTTTCAACTGTTCTGCCCTATTATTATTCGACCATGCTGGTCATTTCTGAACATTTGAACATCTTGGCCATGTTCTGTTATAATCTCCACCCGGCACAGCCAGAAGGGGACTGGCCACCCCACATAGCCTGGTTCCTCTCTAGGTTTCTTCCTAGGTTTTGGCCTTTCTAGGGAATTTTCCTAGCCACCGTGCTTCTACACCTGCATTGCTTGCTGTTTGGGGTTTTGGGCTGGGTTTCTGTACAGCACTTTCAGATATCAGCTGATGTACGAAGGGCTATTTAAATACATTTGATTTGATTTTGATTTTATTTTATTTGATACAGGAGAGGGCTCAGAATGCACCCTTGTGGGGCCCCAGTGTTCAGGATCAACGGGGTGGAGATGTTGATACCTACCCTCACCACCTGGGGACGGCCCGTCAGGAAGTCCAGGACCCAGTTGCAGAGGGCGGGGTCGAGACCCAGGGTCTTAGCTTAATGACGGGTTTGGAGGGTACTATGGTGTTAAATGCTGAGCTGTAGTCGATGAACAGCATTCTTACATAGGTATTCCTCTTGTCCAGATGGGTTAGGGCAGTGTGCAGTGTGATTGTGATTGCGTCACCTGTGGACCTATTGGGGCGTTAAGCAAATTGGAGTGGGTCTAGGGTGTCAGGTAGGGTGGAGGTGATATGTTCCTTGACTAGTCTCTCAAAGCACTTCATAATGACAGAAGTGAGTGCTATCATTTAGCTCAGTTACCTTAGCTTTCTTGGGAACAGGAACAATGGTGGCCCTCTTGAAGCATGTGGGAACAGCAGACTGAAATAAGGATTGATTGAATATGCTTTGAGGACGCGGCTGGGGGTGCCGTCTGGGCCTGCAGCCTTGAGAGGGTTAACATGTTTAAATGTTTTACTCATGTTGGCTGCAGTGAAGGAGAGTAGCGGGCCATGTCAGTGGCACTGTATTGTTCTCAAAGTGATCAAATACATTGTTTAGTCTGTCTGGGAGCAAGACATTGTGGTCTGCGAAGGGGCTGGATTTTATTTTGTAGTCCGTGATTGACTGTAGACCCTGCAACATACCTTTCGTGTCTGAGCCGTTGAATTGCGGCTCTAATTAGTCTCTATACTGATGCTTAGCTTGTTTGATTGTCTAGCGGAGGGAATAGCTACACTGTTTGTATTCGGTCATGTTTCCAGGCACCTTGCCCTGAATAAAAGAAGTGGTTCGTGCATTCAGCTTTGCGCGAATGCTGCCATCAATTCACGGTTTCTGGTTGGGGAATGTTTTAATAGACGTTGTGGGTACAACATCACTGATACACTTGCTAATAAACTCGCTCACTGAATCAGCGTGTTCATCAATATTGTTGGACGCTGTGCGGAACCTATCATAGTCCACGTGATCAAAGCAATCTTGAAGATTGGAATCCGATTGGTCGGACCAGTGTTGAACAGAACTGAACGCTGGTGCTTCCTGTTTAAGTTTCTGTCTATAGCCTGGGCGCAACAAAATGGAGTCGTGGTCAGCTTTTCCGAAAGGGGGGCGGGGGGAGGGGGGGGGCAGATTAGCCTTGTTAAAATCCCCAGCTACAATAAATGCAGCCTCAGGATATGTGGTTTCCAGTTTACACTGAGTCGAATTAAGTTATTTCAGGGCCGTCGATATGTCTGCTTGGGGGGGAATGTACACGACTGTGATTATGATCGAAGAGGATTCTCTTGTTAGATCATTTTGTTATGATCACACCACGTCTCGTTAATCATAAGGCATACACCCCCGCCCTTCTTCTTTCCAGAGAGATTCTTGTTTCTGTCGGCGCGATGCGTGAAGAAACTGGCTGTACCGACTCCGATAGCGTGTCTCGAGTGAGCCATGTTTCCGTTAAATAAAGAACGCTACAGTCTCTGATGTCTCTCTGGAAGGCAACTCTCTTGCTCGGATTTCATCTACCTTGTTGTCAAGAGACTGGACATGCTCGGAAGCGGTGCGCAATGTGCCCGTCTACGAAGCCTGACCAGAAGACCGCTCCGTCTGCCCCTTCTGCAGCGCCGTTGTTTTGGGTCTGGGATCCGATCCATTGTCCTGGGTGGTAGGCCAAACAGAAGATCCGCTTCGGGAAAGTCGTATTCCTGGTCGTAATGTTGGTGAGTTGACGTTGCTCTTACATCCAATAGTTCCTCCCGACTGTATGTAATAAAACCTAAGATTTCCTGGGGTAACAAAGTAAGAAATAACACATAAAAAAACTAAATACTGCATGGTTTCCTAGGAACGCCATGCGAGGTGGCCATCTCTGTCGGCGCCGGAAGTCAATTACGGTCTTTGTGCATTGCGTCTTATCCACAGAGGGCCGGTGCGGGTGCAGATTTTTGTTCTAACCAAGCAGTAACACACCTGAATCAACTATTCATGTCTTGATTGAATGATTAGTTGATTGGTGGAATCAAGTGTGTACTGGTTGGCAAGAACAAAAGTCTGGGCCCATATAGATCTCTCTGGATACGATTGGACACCCCCTGTTATGAGTGCTCCTTTCATGATGAATAGTAATGATCAATTGATTAGAAAAGCTTTGAGGGAGAGTATTATGAATTAAGCTTCCATACAAAAACGTCTGTTTGTAATTTTTTGGAAATGTATTCTAATTGATCATTTAAGTGATGGTCTTACTTGGAATACCCATGGACTTTTCACATATTTGATCAAATATTTGTTTCTCACATAAAACATTTTTTTTAAGTGAAGTCAAATCTCCCATGAGAGAATAATATTTCATTTTATCTACACTTTTATTTCACGAAAATGTTAAAAGTATACATTAGAAATGTCTAAACGTAGATTTTGGTGGGCTTCATAGGTACACTTACCCTATTTTCTTAAAATTAGGGGTGAGTGACCTCAAAATAGTGGGCTCATCCAGTATTTCCCACACCTCTCCTTTAGTACCCCAACCACTTTCTGTTATTTGATCTAATCCAATGAGGCAGACGTATTATCAGCATTGTCAACATTTGTAGGGTTTCTATCTGTCTCCAGGTTAATTATCTTCCTATTTATATGGCAGTGTTCTGATTTGTTATGGGGGTGCCCCATTGCACACATAGTCTTACCCTTAATTCTGGCTTGCATTGCCTGTCATACACACCGAAGTGGAGCAGTGCACAATAAGCTACTGAAGCAACCAACGCCCCAATATCTATATGCACTTATCTCAGTTCCCAGTCGTGTGTGTGTGTGTGTGTGTGTGTGTGTGTGTGTGTGTGTGTGTGTGTGTGTGTGTGTGTGTGTGTGTGTGTGTGTGTGTGTGTGTGTGTGTGTGTGTGTGAGTGTGTGTGTGTGTGTGTGTGCCCGTGTTTCTTATTATATAGTTCAGTCTTGTTTTTTTATTTTATTCTATTTTCTGCTATCACTGCATTGTTGGGAAAGAGCTCTCAAAAAATAATTTCACTGCATTGTTTTACACCTTCTACTGTATATCCTGTAAACTTTGAAACTTGAACACAAACTTGATGTATACTGATGGTCACACACAGAGTTAGCAGCTGGTAAGTAGTACATTTTTAGTTGCAGAAATGCACCTCTAAAAAGGTTTCTGGGTATTGTTTTAACGCTGTAGGTTGTAAACACATATTTGCATATTTCCCAGGGTGCCTTTCAAGTGAATTATTTTAGTTATCAGTATCACCCATGACTGTGTTTGCTAGTTACAGAGAGATTGGTGCATTCAATGATATTCCCTCTTGTAGCCTTCACCAACGGAGTTCCAGGTACATGCCAAATACCAGTAGGTCACCTCTAAATATATGCCTTTGTCAAAGGAGATGATTTACTTTTCTGTCTCCCTAGTTTCTCACCCCCATGTTGGGTCTATATTAGGCCCACACAAGGTCTCTGATTGAGTCCCACATGGCAGCCTATTCCCTATGTACTACACTACCTTTGACAAGGACCCATAGGACTGCCATTTGGGAAATACTGTCAGTCTGTATCTTCTATTCCAATACACTGTGGTCAGAGAACTGCCATGCAGGATCCTGAGGGGGGACAGTTTTACAGCGGAGATGTTATTAGGTCAAGTTGGTTATGTAAAGGGTTTAGCATTACCCTGCAATAGATAGCATTCAAGCAGAGACAGAGGAGAAGGAGGGAAGGAAATGTAGCAGGGTAGCGTGAGGGAGAGAGGGAGGGAGCCAGAAAAGAGGTTAGTAAACCAGTTGAAAATTGAATAACACTGCCGCTCCAATCCAATGACAAGCTGAGCTTTCAGTTAGTCAGGGCTTTAGTGAATTAAATAGGAGATTTGGCTACAGCGATATAAGCCAAACGAACAGATCTCAATTATTTTATGTTTAGTCTGTGTGGCTGCATCTCAAATGGCACACTATTACCTATCTAGTGCACTACTTTTGAACAGAGCCCATATGACCAGAGCTGTATGGGCCCAGTCAAAAGTAGTACACTATATTGCCATTTCAGACATGCCCTTAATTTGTTAGTCTGACCCAAATCATGGTTTAGATTAGTGTTTCCCAACTCTTCGCGTACTCCCAACAACACACATTTTTTTTGTAGCCCCGGGTAAACTCACCATATTCAATTCATTGAGGTGTTGATGATTAGTTGACAAGTTGAATCAGGTGTGCTTGTCCGGGGCTACAACCAAAGTGTTTTTCTGTTGGGGTACTCGAGGGCTGGAGTTGGGTAACATTGTTTAAGATGGCTGAGTACTGCTGTCATTGATAAGATGTCACCCTGATCTCTTCTCTCTCTATCTCACCTGCAGTGGATTGGTCTGTAAAGTCTTAATAGCACCGATCACATCAGAGGGAAATCACAGAGAACCTTTTGTACCATTCTTCTCCTTTGAAGCGACGTGTGCTCATTTGAACACTGCATGTGAATTGTACATTCATATGTGGGTGTATGTCTGCTTGCCCTGTGTGTGTGTGTGTCTGTGTGTGTGCATAAGCCTGTGTGTGTTATGTGTTGTGCTGTCTCTTAGTGTGATGAGCCTGCTTGCCGCAACGTTCTCCCCAGGCCCTCGCCGCCTTCCTCTGTTCTGTGATTTCTACTAGAACACTCTGTCCCTGACAGCTCTCCTCTCTCCCCCTCCTCTACTTCTCTCCCTCTTCTCCCCCTCCTCTCCTCCTATCTGCTGTGTTCTTTCTCTCCTTCCCCTCTCCATCTTCTCCTGACTTTCAATCCTCTACCCTCCCAACCCCAGCAATCAGATCTCTGCTCTCATTCTCCCTTTTCTTCTTCCTCTTCCTCATCTTCTTTCTCCTCTTCCTTCTCTCCCTCTTCTCCCTCGTATTTTATGCTCTGCCCTATGTACCCTCCAACCCAGAACAATCAGTTATCTCATCTCCTCATATTTATCTTCTTTCTCCTCTTCTTCTCTCCTGATTCTCCATCCTCTTCTTCCTCCTTTCTCTCTCTTCTCCTCTCCACCCTCCTCTACCACCTGTTTGCAGGTTTATCTGTTCTTGGCCTTTGTGAAAATAAGATTAATAATAATTATAATAATAATAATAAGAATAATGAATTTGTACAGTGCATATCCGGCACTCAACATGCATGCGAAACAAAACAAAACAAAAAACAGCAAAAATACATCAAAAGGTAGAAAAAACAATCACAATACATCAAAACATGACCTATTAACGCAAAAGATGGACTTTAAGTAGATACAGTTTATAAGTGCTTACATTTGGAACCTTTGCTACCCTGTTTAGAGTGAGCAGCAGGTCAGTGTGTGAGTAACCTTGTCCCCAGGCTTTTGTGCACAGAGCGTATAAGCCTGGAATATCAAAAACTCAAAGTTGGTCTTAGTGGGAGTGACCACAGGCCAGATTTGGATGGAAGTGTCTGGGAATGAGATTAGTCTGTGGTGACTCGCCTCACCTATCCTGCCTTGTCCTTCCTTGTCCTTCCCCTCCGTCCTCCTCTTTACCGATGAGCTTTGGATGATACACACTTGATCTCTATAAGGTGTGTGTGTGTGTGTGTGTGTGTGTGTGTGTGTGTGTGTGTGTGTGTGTGTGTGTGTGTGTGTGTGTGTGTGTGTGTGTGTGTGTGTGTGTGTGTGTGTGTGCGTGTAACATATCACCAAAGGAGGCAAAAGTACTGTCATACTTGAGTAAAAGTAAAGATATCTTAATAGAAAATTACTCAAGTAAAAGTAAAAGTCATCCAGTAAAATTCTACTTGAGTAAAAGTCTGAAAGTATTTGGTTGAAAATATACTTACGAATCAAAGTAAATGTAATTGCTAAAATATACTTAAGTATCGAGAATAAACTTGAAGTATGAATCAGTTCAAATTCCTTATATTTAGCAAACCAGATGGCACCATTTTCTTTTATTTTCTTTTTTTCAGCCAGGGGCACTCTTGAACATTCAGACATCATTTACAAATGAAGAATGTGTGTTTAGTAAGTCCGCAAGATCAGAGGCAGTAGGGATGACCAAGGATGGGAAGTGTGTGAATATGACTATTTTCCTGCATTCAAAATGTTTTGGGTGCCAAGGACAATGTATCAAGTAAAAAAGTACAATAAGTAAACTGCCTGTTACTCAGGCCCAGAAGCCAGGATATGCATATCATTTGTACCAATGGATAGAAAACACTTTGAAGTTTGTAGAAATGTTAAAATAATATATGAGACTATAACACAATTGTTATGGTAGGAGAAAATCCAAAGAAAAACCAACCAGAATTGTTTTTCTTTTTGAGAGCCCATGCTCTTCCAATGGAACGTATAGGGTCATACCCAAATCCAGCTCCCAGATTGCAATTCCTGTGGCTTCCACTAGATGTCAACAGTCTTTGTTCAAGGTTTCAGGCTTGTTTCTTCCCAAACGAGGAAGAATTTTGAGTTTCACTACTGGGAGTTAGAGTTGGAAATCAGTCTGTGCGCTCGCAACGAAGAGGACGCGCACCTGCTGATGTTGTTTTCCAATTGAACATAAGAAATATTCCGTATGAAATATTATAGTTTAATTATATTTAGGGTGCCAGAGGATTAAATAGAAACATATTTGTACTTGTTTTAATAAAGTTTAGCTGTAGCTTTTTGGATTCCTTTCTCTGCAGGTTGGACGAGTAGCTTTCTCAAATCGATGGCGCCAACTAAACTGACTCTTGGGATATAAAGAAGGATTGTATCCTTTATATGCAAATCAGAGGCAGATTTTCAAAAAGTAGGTGAATATTTCATCGCTATTTGTAATTTTATGAAGTCTGTGCTGGTTGAAAAATATTTTGATGTGAGGCGTTGTCCTCAAACAATCACATGGCATGCTTTTGCTGTAAAGCCTATTGTAAATCGGACAATGCAGTTAGATTAACAATACTTTAAGCTTTTAACCGATATAAGACACTTGTATGTACCTAAATGTTTAAAATCCATAATTTTTATGTTTATTTATTTGAATTGCACGCCCTCCAATTTCACCGGAAGTTGTCGACAGGTTGTTGACTATTTTACTTAAGTACTTTTAACCACTGCATATCAGAAATCATATCTCAGTCTGCCCCCTCCCATCTTCCTCTTTATTTCTTTCTCTTTCTTCACTCTCTCACTCTCTTTCTTGTTAACTTCTGTCAATTTCTATCCCTCATTCCCATGTTTAACCTGTCAGTCTATTTGTCTGACTGTCCTACCCCCGTGTATCCTTCCCTTTTTCCCTCTCTCTTACGGCATCCATCTTTCGACATTACATAGCCATGCAGTCCTGCTGTAGTAGACATCAAAGGCTCGCTCTCCTCCCTCTCACGTTTACAGTATAGTTTTAAATACCCAAAGTTCAGACCCAATCCTAGCTTTTCCCCTTCCACCTGCCCCCTCTCCTGTCCCCTCTTTCCCTTCTCCCCCCACCTGTTTGCCCCCTCTTTCCCCCCTCTTCCACCTGTCCCCCTTCCTCCTCTCACGTAATCCTGTCATTTCTGCTGCTGGGCCTCATGACTGCTGAGTGCGTCAGTAGCTTACACAATATCCTCACACACGCATGCACACACAAGCCCCCAATGCTAGCAACTTACTGGAATAGAAAACACTGGTCATGCTTGAAAAGCTGACCACGACTCCATTTTGTTGATCCCTGCCTACAGACAGAAACTAAAACAAGAGGCTCCCACGCTGAGGTCTGTCCAACGCTGGTCCGACCAAGCTGACTCCACACTCCAAGACTGCTTCCATCACGTGGACTGGGAGATGTTTCGTATTGCGTCAGATAACAACATTGACGAATACGCTGATTCGGTGTGCGAGTTCATTAGAACGTGTGTTGAAGATGTCGTTCCCATAGCAACGATTAAAACATTCCCTAACCAGAAACCGTGGATTGATGGCAGCATTCGTGTGAAACTGAAAGCGCGAACCACTGCTTTTAATCAGGGCAAGGTGTCTGGTAGCATGACCGAATACAAACAGTGCAGCTATTCCCTCCGCAAGGCTATCAAACAAGCTAAGCGCCAGTACAGAGACAAAGTAGAATCTCAATTCAACGGCTCAGACACAAGAGGCATGTGGCAGGGTCTACAGTCAATCACGGACTACAGGAAGAAATCCAGCCCAGTCACGGACCAGGATGTCTTGCTCCCAGGCAGACTAAATAACGTTTTTGCCCGCTTTGAGGACAATACAGTGCCACTGACACGGCCTGCAACGAAAACATGCGGTCTCTCCTTCACTGCAGCCGAGGTGAGTAAGACATTTAAACGTGTTAACCCTCGCAAGGCTGCAGGCCCAGACGGCATCCCCAGCCGCGCCCTCAGAGCATGCGCAGACCAGCTGGCCGGTGTGTTTACGGACATATTCAATCAATCCCTATACCAGTCTGCTGTTCCCACATGCTTCAAGAGGGCCACCATTGTTCCTGTTCCCAAGAAAGCTACGGTAACTGAGCTAAACGACTACCGCCCCGTAGCACTCACATCCGTCATCATGAAGTGCTTTGAGAGACTAGTCAAGGACCATATCACCTCCACCCTACCTGACACACTAGACCCACTCCAATTTGCTTACCGCCCAAATAGGTCCACAGACGATGCAATCTCAACCACACTGCACACTGCCCTAACCCATCTGGACAAGAGGAATACCTATGTGAGAATGCTGTTCATCGACTACAGCTCGGCATTCAACACCATAGTACCCTCCAAGCTCATCATCAAGCTCGAGACCCTGGGTCTCGACCCCGCCCTGTGCAACTGGGTACTGGACTTCCTGACGGGCCGCCCCCAGGTGGTGAGGGTAGGCAACAACATCTCGTCCCCGCTGATCCTCAACACTGGGGCCCCACAAGGGTGCGTTCTGAGCCCTCTCCTGTATTCCCTGTTCACCCACGACTGCGTGGCCACGCACGCCTCCAACTCAATCATCAAGTTTGCGGACGACACAACAGTGGTAGGCTTGATTACCAACAACGACGAGACGGCCTACAGGGAGGAGGTGAGGGCCCTCGGAGTGTGGTGTCAGGAAAATAACCTCACACTCAACGTCAACAAAACTAAGGAGATGATTGCGGACTTCAGGAAACAGCAGAGGGAACACCCCCCTATCCACATCGATGGAACAGTAGTGGAGAGGGTAGCAAGTTTTAAGTTCCTCGGCACACACATCACAGACAAACTGAATTGGTCCACTCACACAGACAGCATCGTGAAGAAGGCGCAGCAGTGCCTCTTCAACCTCAGGAGGCTGAAGAAATTCGGCTTGTCACCAAAAGCACTCACAAACTTCTACAGATGCACAATCAATAGCATCCTGGCGGGCTGTATCACCGCCTGGTATGGCAACTGCACCGCCCTCAACCGTAAGGCTCTCCAGACGGTAGTGAGGTCTGCACAACGCATCACCGGGGGCAAACTACCTGCCCTCCAGGACACCTACACCACCCGTCACAGGAAGGCCATAAAGATCAAGGACATCAACCACCCGAGCCACTGCCTGTTCACCCCGCTATCATCCAGAAGGCGAGGTCAGTACAGGTGCATCAAAGCTGGGACCGAGAGACTGAAAAACAGCTTCTATCTCAAGGCCATCAGACTGTTAAACAGCCACCACTAACACTGAGTGGCTGCTGCCAACACACTGACACTGACTCAACTCCAGCCACTTTAATAATGGGAATTGATGGGAAATGATGTAAATATATCACTAGCCACTTTAAACAATGCTACCTTATATAATGTTACTTACCCTACATTATTCATCTCATATGCATACGTATATACTGTACTCTATATCATCGACTGTATCCTTATGTAATACATGTATCACTAGCCACTTTAAACTATGCCACTTTGTTTACATACTCATCTCATTTGTACATACTGTACTCGATACCATCTACTGTATCTTGCCTATGCTGCTCTGTACCATCACTCATTCATATATCCTTATGTACATATTCTTTATCCCCTTACACTGTGTACAAGACAGTAGTTTTGGAATTGTTAGTTAGATTACTTGTTATTACTGCATTGTCGGAACTAGAAGCACAAGCATTTCGCTACACTCGCATTAACATCTGCTAACCATGTGTATGTGACAAATAAAATTTGATTTGATTTGATTTGAAGAGGGCATGTGCATACAGACTCATATCTCCCTCACTAACTTTAAGCATCAGCTGTCAGAGCAGCTCACATATCACTGCACCTGTACATAGCCCATCTGTAAATAGCCTATCCAACTACCTTATCCCCATATTGTTATTTTTTTACATTTTTTCGCTCCTTTGCACCCCTGTATCTCTACTTGCACATTCATCTTCTGCACATCTATCACTGCAGTGTTTAATTGCTAAATTGTAATTACTTTGCCACTACGGCCTATTTATTGCCTTACCTCCCTAATTTTACCTCATTTGCACACACTGTATATATTTTTTCTATTGTGTTATTGACTGTGTTTGTTTATTCCACGTGCAACTCTGTGTTGTTGTTTGTGTCGCACTGCTTTGCTTTATCTTAGCCAGATCGCAGTTGTAAATGAGAACTTGTTCTCAACTGGCCTACCTGGTTTAATAAAGGTGAAAAAACACTCCCTCCACTGTAAGACCATTCTGCCCTTTCTCATCTGGACAAGAGGAATACCTATTTAAGAATGCTGTTCATTGACTACAACACTAAAGTGCCCTCCAAGCTCATCACTTAGCTCGGGGCCCTAGGTCTGAACCCCACCCTGTGCGGCTGGGTCTTGGACTTCTTGACGGGCTAACACCAGGTGGTGAAGGTAGGAAACAACACTTCCACTACACTGATCCTCAACACGGGGGCCCCACAAGGGTGTGTGCTCTGCCCCCTCCTGTACTCCTGTTCACCAATGGTTGCATGGCCACGCACGTCTCCAACTCAATCATCAAGTTTGCAGATTACATAATAGTGGTAGTCCTGGTAACCAAAAAGGACAAGACAGCCTACAGGGATGAGGTGAGGGCCCTGGTGGAGTAGTGCCAGGAATGCATTTTATTCTCAGTCTCCTAACCTGCCATGCTAGATCACCTAACATGTCATGTTAATTATCCTAACCTTCCACGTTAGTTATCCAAAACTGTTACGTAAACAAAACATCTGTGTCGAGAAACCACCAGTCTCATAACACTGGAACTGACCAACGGCAGGTATAAATGGGTGTTCCCTGACATCAAGAAAGCCTCGAATTGCAGTCTACAATTACACTATATTCGCCTGGTACAGCAATTGCACTGTCTGCAACCGCATGGGTCTCCAGAGGGTATTGCGGTCAGCCAAACGCATCACTGGGGGCACACTGCCTGCCCTCCAGCACATCTACAGCACCCGGTGTCAAAGGAAGATCAAAGACCTCAGCCATCTGAGCCACGGCCATCTAGAAGGGGGAGACTGTACAGGTACATCAAAGCTGGGGCTGAGAGACTGAAAAATAGCTTTATTTCCAGGCCAGCAGACTTAAATATTAAAAGCTAGCCAGCCAATACCCTGCCCAGCTGAACTTAGTCACTGTTACTAGCTGGCACTCTACCCTGCACCTTAGAGACTGCTGCCATGTGTACATAGTCATTGAACACTGGTCACTTTCAAATCTAGACTCATGCTATATAACTACTGCACACACCATCATAAAGTCTTTACACACCATCATATACATATTTACATTTTTTGTAATTTAGCAGATGCTTTTATCTAGAGAAACTTACACTAGTAAGTGGATACATTTTTGTACTTTTCCCCTGTGGGAATCAAACCCACAACCCTGGTGTTGTAAGCGCCATGCTCTACTACCTGAGCAACACTACAACTACCTTTTTATTGATTCTGACATTGCTCATTCTGATATCATTTTTGGGATGTGTGTGCATTGTTCTGTATTGTTAGGTATTACTGCACTGAAGCTAGAAACATAAGCATTTTGCTGCACCTGTGAAATCATCTGCAAAATGTGTGCAAGCGACCAATACGATTTGATTTGAGACACATCATCTTTTTAAAGTAGACAATGCTTATAGGGGTGACCGAAATTGTGTGTGTGTGTGTGTGTGTGTGTGTGTGTGTGTATGTGCGTGTGCGACGTTATGTGTCTTAGTCATTAAATGGGAGATCAGCAGCTGAAGGGAATACTACTGACTGACAGACATCCAAACACAAGGGTACCAAATATAGATCCATTACACTCCCTATACATTCATATTCCAATAGCACTTATGGCTGAAATCCTAGATATTGATATAGTCACTATTTATTTCGGTAGTGAGTCAGCAAAAAATGAAGACTTTCTGTTGCCATGTCTGTATAATGGATTAATAATTATCCATTTCAACAGTAACACTTAAGTAGCTACAGACGTTTTTGTCATCCATTACCTTAAAATGACAGATTATGTTATTATGTTACTTAGATTGTCTCACCGGTGCATCAATTGAGTCTATGGGGTTAAAGAATTCTTGCATATTTGTTAACATCATTAAACCTACAGTCGTGGCCAAAAGTTATGAGAATGACACAAATAAAAATTTCCACAAAGTTTGCTACTTCAGTGTCTTGGTATTTTTGTCAGATGTTACTATGGAATACTGAAGTATAATTACAAGCATTTCATAAGTGTCAAAGGTTTTAATTTACAATTACATGAATTTGATGCAAAGAGTCAATGTTTGCAGTGTTGACCCTTCTTTTTCAAGACCTCTGTAATCCGCCCTGGCATGCTGTCAATTAACTTCTGGGCCACATCCTGACTGATGGCAGCCCATTCTTGCATAATCAATGCTTGGAGTTTGTCAGAATTTGTGGGTTTTTGTTTGTCCACCCGCCTCTTGAGGATTGACCACAAGTTCTCAATGGGATTAAGGTCTGGGGAGTTTCCTGGCCATGGACCCAAAATATCAATGTTTTGTTCCCTGAGCCACTTAGTTATCACTTTTGCCTTATGGCAAGGTGCTCCATTATGCTGGAAAAGGCATTGTTCGTCACTAAACTGTTCCTGGATGGTTGGGAGAAGTTGCTCTCGGAGGATGTGTTGGTACCAATCTTTATTCATGGCTGTGTTCTTAGGCAAAATTGTGAGTGAGCCCACTCCCTTGACTGCGAAGCAATCCCACACATGAAAGGTCTCAGGATGCTTTACTGTTGGCATGACACAGGACTGATGGTAGCGCTCACCTTGTCTTCTCCGGACAAGGTTTTTTCCTGATGCCCCAAACAATCGGAAAGGGGATTCATCATAGAAAATTACTTTACCCCAGTCCTCAGCAGTACAATCCCTGTGCCTTTTGCAGAATATCAGTCTGACCCTGATGTTTTTCCTGAAGAGAAGTGACTTCTTTGCTGCCCTTCTTGACACTAGGCCATCCTCCAAAAGTCTTCGCCTCACTGTGCTTGCAGATGCACTCACACCTGCCTGCTGCCATTCCTGAGCAAGCTCTGTACTGGTGGTGCCCCGATCCCGCAGCTGAATCAACTTTAGGAGACGGTCCTGGCGCTTGCTGGACTTTCTTGGGCGCCCTGAAGCCTTCTTTACAACAATTGAACCGCTCTCCTTGAAGTTCTTGATGATTCGATAAATGGTTGATTTAGTTGCAATCTTACTGGCAGCAATATCCAGCAATGATGACGGCACATGTTTCCTTGCAGGTAACCACGGTTGACAGAGGAAGAATAATGATTCCAAGCACCACCCTCCTATTGAAGCTTCCAGTCTGTTATTCAAACTCAATCAACATGACAGAGTGATCTCCAGCCTTGTCCTCGTCAACACTCACACCTGTGTTAACGAGAGAAACATGATGTCAGCTGGTCCTTTTGTGGCAGGGCTGAAATGCAGTGGAAACGTTTTTTTGGGATTCAGTTAATTTGCATGGCAAAGAGGTACTTTGCAATTCATCTGATCACTCTTCATAACATTCTGGAGTATATGCAAATTGCCATCATACAAACTGAGGCAGCAGACTTTGTGAAAATTAATATTTGTGTCATTCTGAAACCTTTTGGCCACGACTGTACACAACTATCAGCGTTGAACCTTAACGTTTGTAAAAGATCCTGAACAGTCATTCTGATTCCCATGTAAATTAGCCTTATGAGCAGATATAATATCCCCCATATTTCTTGTGGGGGATATAAATGCAATTTTTTTAAACAAGTACTTTGTCGTTCATGGCTAATTACCAGGAAGTTTGAAGAGACGGGCAGAGCCGGGGAGGGGGCTAAAATTCATGAGCTCGCCTTGTCTGACAGCTCTTTGAATTGCCTATGTCAAGAAACTTGAATGCAGTGAACGGAGTTGCAGTAAAACCATCTCAAGCAAATGTGTGATAAACAAAGCATTAATGATGTAAAACAAATATATAATGTTTGATGTTGTTCACAGCAGTACTGATCGATGTGTTGACGTGACAACTGCGTCAGAGTTATGAATTTCCCTCCCCCCCCCCCCCCCTTTTGTTCCATGCTGGCTGAAGACCTATCTAGCCAGTAACTAGATAACGACAGACACAGCAGAAAGGGAAAATGTATGTGTCTTTGCCATAGACGAATAGTGTAAACATTTAATTATATTTTCCAACACCCTACAGCCACATTTTGGCAACAGTAGAGTAGCTATCTGGTGACTATATATAAACCAAGCCCCTCTGCAAACACACCTTCACTGATGTTGGTTGCAAGGCAGTACTTATTTATATTAGGTAAGAGAATATCATGTTACCAGTGATGTATTAAAATGAGAGTTGGGGTTACAATGGGCAAAAAGGGTAACTTTCAGGGGATGTCTTTATCTCTATATATCTGGATATCTGACATTTTTTTTAGCTATGAGTATACATGCCCCAGATACGCATGTCCTTAATTTTGTATATGGAGTTAGTATATTCTCCGTAATGGGACAGTTTCTACCTGCATCCAATCCAGACCTCAGAAAGATCCCTGCTACCGTATGAGTCCAGGGAGATATCTGGGGTGAGATCCCTTCAAGATATGCCCCTAATGCTTGTGCACCCGCTTACATGTTTGTAGAATATTTTATCTCTGGAAAGAGTATGTGTCAACATGCTGACATATATACTTTATACCTAGGCACATACTGTATCATATCTATAGTCATTACCTGATCAAGTATGAATCCATATTTCTACAGAAATTCATGATTTCAATACATATCCTTACATGATATTTAATATTCATCCTCATGCAACTGATCAAAGAAGGACTAAATCTGACAAATTATCAATGTCCAGCATCCAAATGATTTTACCTGTTCAGGTGCCAAAAATCATTGTGCTTATTCACATGGTGACATATCTGAGCATACATTTGCACCATATTCAGTAGTAGGCTACAAGGCACGGGAAAAAAAAACTTTGTCATATTTAATCCAAAACACATCTTTGCTATTTCTGTTATAAAAATACAGCATAGCAAATACAAGGCTCCAATCACAACACCTGTTTTCTGTAAAGATACAAACGTAGGCCAATCTTAGCTAAAAATGTATTTTAAGGAAGTTGCACAAACTCAATACAATGAGTACAGAATGGGTCGTCAGTGGCGTCGGTCCCTTGCAGTGGCATCGGTCCCTCGCAGTCCAGTCCAGACCCAACATGCATAAATCATGAATCAAAATTCTGTCAATATTGTAAGAAAATATTGTCATTTCACATAACCATACACGAGGTAGCTCCTAAACCTGCTTCATTCATCATGAGAGAACTAGCTGGAACAAGCTAGCTAGCCAAGTTGCTATATTAACCAGTAACACAAAATCAAATACAAAAAAATACGCCCAAACGTTTTAAAACATTAGCTGTCACATTGGAGCCTGTTAGGAGGTAAAAATATTCCTGAAGGGAAGGAAATGTTGTTATTTGTTAGCTAGCTAGGCTTGGTAGGAGGGTAAAAGCTAACTGGTAGCTTGCTAGCTAGCCCTACTGTCTGCTGGCCAAATTAGCGAACGTTCTTGATTCTAGTTACTAAAATAAATAAATGAATCTCAAATTAGCATTAAGTTATTTGAGATATATTATTTTAAATTAATTTAACTAATTTTTGTGAAATACAATTGGTAGTTACAGTCTTGTCCCATCACTACAACTCCCCTACGTACTCGGGAGAGAGAGGCGAAGGTCGAGAGGCATGCGTCCTCCGAAACATGACCTGGCCAAGCCACACGGCTCGCTTAACCCAGAAGCCAGCCATACCAATGTGTCAGAGGAAACACCGTCAATCTGGCGACCAAAATCAGCTTGCCTGCCTACCCCAAGGAGTGTGATGGGACAAAGACATCCCAGCCTGACAAATTCTCCTCTAACCCAGACAACGCTGGGCCAATTGTGCACCACCTCATGGGTCTCCTGGTCACAGCCTGGGATCAAACCCGGGTCTGTAGTGACACCTCAAGCACTGCAGTGCCTTAGACCGCTGCGCCACTCGGGAGGCCCTTTGAGGTATATTCTGAACAGCTTCTCACTTCTTTGTTTCTCCAGATGTCAGTTCTGGAGTTTACAAACTCATTTGTGGCGCCCCAATTTAAAAAATGACAATTGGAACTCCACAGCAGAAAATATGTGGTTCTTGTTACTCGGCTACCAGTTACAGTGCTTTTAGTTTGTGGTTTGTGCATGCCTTTACGCAGATGGGATACAAAAAGTTAGTGTCTGAAAGAATTATTGATTTAATATTTTTCAAATGATTAAACATGTCCTGAACTCAAATAAGCACCAGACATTGTCCTCATTTACCATATCAAAAAAGCATATCAAGATCCTGATATGGACTGTCAAGAGCATATGTATTGTATGTGCAGAGAAAATATACTAGGTATGCCTACTGTCAGTATTTTTCATCATATAGATAAAATAAGATGTCCACATAGGCCTACCTCAGGATATCTAATCAGTCAATATCTGGCCTTACCATGTATGATATCCGGAGGAAATCCAAAAATGATTTGTGCATGACGGAAAATATATACTTGACAAATGATTGCGCATGTGCTGAAAACGTATTGTATCCTTATTTCAGCATATCAAAAATCATATCAAGATCCGGATATGGACCTCAGCCAAGAGAAGTATATCTGGAGTCAATATAGCGTATTATCTTGAATGTTCTGAGAAAATACAGATATGTGATGTATACAGTTCGTATTTGTCAACATGAAGAGAGAAAATAGGATGTCACAATTCTCAGGAAATGTCCATGTGTGATATTTGGAGTAATCCCAATAGCATATATGTTTTAAAGACACAACGGGATTCAGAATTTGCCAGGATAAGGTGCAAATCCACAAAACAAAAACAAAGGATTTGGAAATTGTTTATGATATTCTCTAGAATATCAAAGAGATTTCATGCAAAGATATCCTCTGATATGGACCCCTTTCGCCCAGTGTGATGTCACCCTATCCCCTTAATAATCCCAACTCTGGAAAAAGGTGTTTTTCATGAGGGAGGGAACTAGCAACCTTATGATCAAACTTGATCACTGTGGAAGCAAAAATAATTTTTCATATTGCCACCATCATATTTTGATCTGGTTTCATTCCAATATCATCCAATTTCATGTAAAACATGACTTTGACAGATTAACCGGAATGACATTTACTTTCACGGGTGGCCAAAAAAATAACTCTGAATGCCACGCTCCTACTAAGTCATGCCTCCAGTCTTCTGAGCTGACCCGCTGGGTCATATCGCAATAACCCAGCATCAATAATCCAGCCTCAACAACCCAAAATGTATTTTTTTTAACAAAGAAACAACCCAACTAAGTGACCCAATACCTGCAACCCAGAAGTTGAGTCATTAAAACAACTCATTTTCTTGAGTGTGTATTAAAGCAACACAATGCTGTGCTTTTATCACGCCTCCATCACATGCAACATAGCCGGTGTCCCAAGACACCCTATTCCCTACATATTACCATTTTGAACACACAGACAGTCATCATTTTATGACAGCTCCACCATGTGCAGGAGATTAGACTGTAATAGACATAGATTATAGATTAGCCATTGTTGACCAGAACAGCCCTGCGCCTTAACATGGAAATATCAACGCTATTTGTGTGACGGTTGTCTCAGTGTTTTGTATCTCCCTTGGCAGTGTGTGGGGGAGATCTGTGTGTGTGTGTGTGTGTGTGTGTGTGTGTGTGTGTGTGTGTGTGTGTGTGTGTGTGTGTGTGTGTGTGTGTGTGTGTGTGTGTGTGTGTCACAAGTTGACATTGGGACGGGATTAGTCGTAATGAAAGGAAACGACTACGTATATCCAATTGTTGATAGATACATTGGATCTCTGCCAACTCCAGCAGCATGTGATCACAACACAAAGGTCACATGTCTTACCTGTTACTCAGCATTTCCTCTGCTCTCATAAGGGTCTTTATAGAATGGGCTTTTATGAGGTGTGTAGCAAGTGTGTGCGTGCATGCGTGTGTGTGAGACAGGTTGCAATTTGTAAACTCAATCACTCAATGTGACTGTGCTCAGAAATAGGAGAGGTTGGCACTTGGGCATTTGGCACACCATACCTTTACCCACGTATGGGTACAAGTGTCCCATCTATACAGATCCAAAAATAAGATAACTCTCCCACATTCCTAACAACAACCAATTAATGCAAAACTGCAACAACTGACCTTAGATCGGCGTCTCTGACCAATGACCTCCAGGATGCCTTTTAGTCCATCTGTCCAACAGTGGAGCCTCCTCAGAGGAGGAAGGGGAGGACCATCCTCCTCAGTGAATTTCATAAAAATTTAAATAGTGAAACAATAAAAAACTATACTAAATATATTCACGTCACCAAATAACTGATTAAAGCACACTGTTTTGCAATGAAGGTATACAGTAGCATCAACAGAACTCTCTGGGGTAGCACCATGGTTTAGCCAGAGGACAGCTAGTTTCCATCCTCCTCTGGGTACATTGACTTCAATACAAAAACCTAGGAGGCTCATGGTACACAACCTCTTCCATAGACTTACACAGTAATTATGACACCATCCGGAGGACATTCTCCAACCTATTAGAGCTTTTGCAGTATGAACTAACATGTTTTCGACCCAATCAAAGAATTAGAGAAATAATCTAGTACTGAAAGCACAAGCTACATATGGCTAGCAATGCACTGTATAACATGTGATTAGTAGTGGACACAGAGATAGAATAGAATAATAGTTCAACAGTTTTGAAATAAATCATTTCTTCAAAAACTAAGGACAAGCAAGACAGCTAAATATATATATATTTTTACTTTTACATATGTAGCTAGTGAAGGCGGATAGCTAGTTAGCCTACTCAAACACCCGGCTCAAACAGAGAGGGAAGCTATGTTAGCTGGCTATGGCAATGGCTATCCAACACTGAAACTCTTCCAAGTCAAGGTAAGCTTTGGTTTTATAAATGTATTGCTACTGGGGCGTAACTGCTAAACTGCTAGCTGTACACTGTACTGCATGATTGCAGCTTGTTTATTAATGCGTTAGTTCCAGTAGCTAGCTATGTTGACTATGACATTAGGTGAAAAGCTGTGGCTCACGGGTGCATTCATTCTGGCAATTCTGTTGAAAAACATTTCTTAAAAGGAAGCAAATGGAACAAAACGATTATACCCTAGATCAGCTAGATGCAGGCAGGAGTGTGCAAGTTGGTATTGAATGTGTCACTGTCTGGATTACTCAAATTTTCCCTCAACCTGTTGTAGCAACCTCATGATGTGTATAGCGAAATTTTGAGTATCACATAGTGGCCTAAACCTATTGACGTTACATTGAGCTGGGTGAATGAAATATGAATGACAGTCATCCAATATGCTCTAATAGAAAGAAGGCCATGCTCATAAAGAAAAATGGTCCTCCCTCATCTTAAAAGGCACCGACCGCCACTGCTGTCCATTCATCAGATGATTTTATTGTGGTGGATCATGGTGCCACTATTGTACAATGAAGACATTATAATGTGATAACAAAAATAACCACCTGACCTGCCATAAATTAAGGCACCATGTTGGTGATTGATTTCATAGTTCCCTTAAAGGACTTGCTTCCTGCCAACTGTGTAGATTGTTGAGCCCTCATGGCTCCTGTCAATGTGACTTTTTCTCGCTCACTGTTAAATGGGGAGAGGGAAAGGAAAAACCGCAAGGCATTCTTTAAATCAAATACTTCTAGTAAGTCAATGAAAAGTCATTAATACTTCAAATGTTTGTGGTACCGACTCAAAACTAAATGAAAAGTCACATCAACAACATGTTCTACTGCAGGTCAGATTTTGGGAATAATCTTATGCTACACAAACATACATTTTTCTAAACGAATCCAATAATTTAGTTAGATTTTTTTTTGCCTGTTACAGTTTAGATTCCTTAGGTAGTCTCCTCACAATGTTCCTAACCCTGGCAGTCAATATGAAGGCAGGTTGCGGGTGAATAAAAATGTCAACTGGATATCTCCAGCTGTATTGTCATCAAGAGTTTAATGGATTTCAATAGGAATTGCACATCACTCTTTGCTAACAAGCATAATGTGACTTGCTCCCAGACAGACTAAATAACTTTTTTGCCCGCTTTGAGCACAATACAGTGCCACTGACACGGCCCGCAACCAAAACCTGCAGACTCTCCTTCACTGCAGCCGACGTGAGTAAAACATTTAAACGTGTTAACCCTCGCAAGGCTGCAGGCCCAGACGGCATCCCCAGCCGCGTCCTCAGAGCATGCTCAGACCAGCTGGCTGGTGTGTTTACGGACATATTCAACCAATCCTTATCCCAGTGTGCTGTTCCCACATGCTTCAAGAGGGCCACCATTGTTCCCAAGAAAGCTAAGGTAACTGAGCAAAACGACTACCCCGTAGCACTCACTTCCGTCATCATGAAGTGCTTTGAGAGACTAATCAGGGACCATATCACCTTCATATCATCATTTGCTTACCGCCCAAATAGGTCCACAGACGACGCAATCACAACCACACTGTACACTGCCCTAACCCATCTGCACAAGAGGAATACCTATGTGAGAATGCTGTTCATTGACTACAGCTCAGCATTTAACACCATAGTGCCCTCCAAACTCGTCATCAAGCGCGAGACCCTGGGTCTCGACCCCGCCCTGTGCAACTGTGTACTGGACTTCCTGACGGGCCGCCCCCAGTTGGTGAGGGTAGGTAACAACATCTCCACCCCGCTGATCCTCAACACTGGGGCCCCACAAGGGTGCGTTCTGAGCCCTCTCCTGTACTCCCTGTTCACCCACGACTGAATGGCCATGCACGCCTCCAATTCAGTCATCAAGTTTGCGGACGACACTACAGTGGTAGGCTTGATTACCAACAACGACGAGACAACCTACAGGGAGGAGGTGCTCCTTTCAAATAAATATTGAGGGTCTTATTCTGGTAACATGGTGATCGATGCCTGGCTGCTGTTTGAAACATACAAATAATATCACTCATATCCATAATAATCTTAGAATGTAAGCAGCACTGTATCTGCCAGCTGTTGGCTAGAGCGCACGTGCCAAAACTAGAGTTGGCACATTTACTCTATAACAGTGTTTGTGACAAATCCATCAGTAGAGTTAAAAACCCATTTTACATTAGGTACATGGGAAATTAACAAAAGTTATTTTACATGCACTACACCATCACACACTGCCTTTTGTCCACAAAAAGTCAGTTTGATGGAAACACATTTGGATATTGTTTCATGTAGTTTTTTAAGTCACATTTATATATGTTATATATTGGATGGAAACTTCAATTCTGTCACTAACAAATACAGTCATGGGTGGTAACACTATAATTCACTCGAAGGCAAGGCACACTGGGAAATTATATTGGAGGCGTGGTATAGTGGGGGGGTTACTCAAAATGTTCAAGCTCATACAACTAAAATCTGAACCACCTACAGAGTCACTGTAGTGTAGTATTTCTCTCCACAATGCAATCAAACAAGCAAAATATCTGTATAGGCACAAAGTGGAGTCGCTATTCAACGGCTCAGACACGAGACGTATGTGGCAGGGCCTACAGGCAATTACGAACTACAAAAAGAAAACCAGCCACGTCACGGACCCCGACGTCTTGCTTCCAGACAAACTTAACACCTTCTTTGCCCATTTTGAGGATAACACAGTGCCACCGACACAGCCCGCTACCAAGGACTGCGGCCCCCCCTAATTCTCCGTGGCCGAAGTGAGTAAGACATTTAAACATGTTAACACTCGCAAGGCAGCCGGCCCAGACAGCATCCCTAGCCGCATCCTCAGAGCATGCGCAGACCAGTTGGCTGGTGTGTTTACGAACATATTCAATCTCTCCCTATCTCAGTCTGCTTTCCCCACATGCATCAAGATGGCCAACATTGTTCCTGTACCCAAGAAGGCAAAGATAACTCAACTAAATGACAGCCCCAATAGGTCCACAGACGATGCAATCACCATCACACTGTACACTGCCCTATCCCATCTGGACAAGAGGAATACCTATGTAAGAATGCAGCTCAACATTCAACACCATAGTACCCTCAAGCTCATCATTAAGCTTGAGACCCAGGGTCTCAACCCCGGCCTGTTCAATTGGGTCCTGGACTTTCTGACGGGCCTTCCTCCGGGTAGTGAAGGTAGGAAACAACATCTCCACTTCACTGATCCTCAAAACTGGGGCCCCACAAGGGTGTGTAATTAGCACCCTCTGCTACTCCCTGTTACTCATCTCAATCATCAAGTTTGCAGATGACACAACAGTAGTGGGATTGATTACCAACAACAATGAGACAGCCTACAGAGAGGAGGTGAGGGCACACGGAGTGTGGTGTCAGGAAAACAACCTCTCACTCAACGTCAGCAAACAAAGGAGATGATCGTGGACTTCAGGAAACAACAATGGGAACATCTCCCTATACACATCGATGGGACAGCAGTGGAGAAGGTGGACATTTTTAAGTTCCTCAGCGTACACATGACGGGCAAACTGAAATGGTCCACCCACACAGACAGTGTGGTGAAGAAGGCGCAACAGCGACTCTTCAACCTCAGGAGGCTGAAGAAATGTCTTTTCACCTAAAACCCTCACAAATTTTTACAGATGCACAATTGAGAGCATCCTGTCATGCTGTATCACTGCCTGGTATGGCAACTGCACCACCCACAACCGCAAGGCTCTCCAGAGGGTGGTGCGGTCTGCACAACGCATCACCATGGGAAAACTACCTGCCCTCCAAGACACCTACAGCACCCAATGTCACAGGAAGGCCAAAAAGATCAAGGACAACAATCAGCTGAGCCACTGCCTGTTCACCCCGTTACCATCCAGAAGGCGAGGTCACTACAGGTGCATCAAAGCTGGGAACGAGAGACTGAAAAACAGCTTCTATCTCAAGGCCATCAGACTGTTAAACAGCCATCACTGACACAGAGAGGCTGCTGCCTACATACAGACTCAAAATCATTGGCCACTTTATAAATGGATCACTAGTAACTTTAATAATTCCTCTTTGATAATGTTTACATAAAGTATCTTGCATTACTCAACTTATATGTACAGTGCCTTGCGAAAGTATTCGGCCCCCTTGAACTTTGCGACCTTTTGCCACATTTCAGGCTTCAAACATAAAGATATAAAACTGTACTTTTTTGTGAAGAATCAACAACAAGTGGGACACAATCATGAAGTGGAACGACATTTATTGGATATTTCAAACGTTTTTAACAAATCAAAAACTGAAAAATTGGGCAGCCCCTTTACTTTCAGTGCAGCAAACTCTCTCCAGAAGTTCAGTGAGGATCTCTGAATGATCCAATGTTGACCTAAATGACTAATGATGATAAATACAATCCACCTGTGTGTAATCAAGTCTCTGTATAAATGCACCTGCACTGTGATAGTCTCAGTGGTCCGTTAAAAGCGCAGAGAGCATCATGAAGAACAAGGAACACACCAGGCAGGTCCAAGATACTGTTGTGAAGAAGTTTAAAGCCGGATTTGGATACAAAAAGATTTCCCAAGCTTTAAACATTCCAAGGAGCACTGTGCAAGCGATAATATTGAAATGGAAGGAGTATCAGACCACTGCAAATCTACCAAGACCTGGCCGTCCCTCTAAACTTTCAGCTCATACAAGGAGAAGACTGATCAGAGATGCAGCCAAGAGGCCCATGATCACTCTGGATGAACTGCAGAGATCTACAGCTGAGGTGGGAGACTCTGTCCATAGGACAACAATCAGTCGTATATTGCACAAATCTGGCCTTTATAGAAGAGTGGCAAGAAGAAAGCCATTTCTTAAAGATATCCATAAAAAGTGTTGTTTAAAGTTTGCCACAAGCCACCTGGGAGACACACCAAACATGTGGAAGAAGGTGCTCTGGTCAGATGAAACCAAAATTGAACTTTTTGGCAACAATGCAAAATGTTATGTTTGGCGTAAAAGCAACACCCTGAACACACCATCCCCACTGTCAAACATGGTGGTGGCAGCATCATGGTTTGGGCCTGCTTTTCTTCAGCAGGGACAGGGAAGATGGTTAAAATTGATGGGAAGATGGATGGAGCCAAATACAGGACCATTCTGGAAGAAAACCTGATGGAGTCTGCAAAAGACCTGAGACTGGGACGGAGATTTGTCTTCCAACAAGACAATGATCCAAAACATAAAGCAAAATCTACAATGGAATGGTTCAAAAATAAACATATCCAGGTGTTAGAATGGCCAAGTCAAAGTTCAGACCTGAATCCAATCGAGAATCTGTGGAAAGAACTGAAAACTGCTGTTCACAAATGCTCTCCATCCAACCTCACTGAGCTCGAGCTGTTTTGCAAGGAGGAATGGGAAAAAATGTCAGTCTCTCGATGTGCAAAACTGATAGAGACATACCCCAAGCGACTTACAGCTGTAATCGCAGCAAAAGGTGGCGCTACAAAGTATTAACTTAAGGGGGCTGAATAATTTTGCACGCCCAATTTTTCAGTTTTTGATTTGTTAAAAAAGTTTGAAATATCCAATAAATGTCGTTCCACTTCATGATTGTGTCCCACTTGTTGTTGATTCTTCACAAAAAAATAAAGTTTTATATCTTTATGTTTGAAGCCTGAAATGTGGCAAAAGGTCGCAAAGTTCAAGGGGGCCGAATACTTTCGCAAGGCACTGTATATACTGTTTTCTATACCATCTATTGCATCTTGCCTATGCCGCTCGGTCATCACTCATTCATATTCTTATTCCGTCCCTTAACTTAGATTTGTGTGTATTTGGTAGTTGTGGAATTGTTAGATATTACTGCACTGTCAGAACTAGAAGCACAAGCATTTCGCTACACTCGCAATAACATCTGCTAACCATGTGTATGTGACCAATAACACTTGATTTGACTCTTATCGATTTGAGTAATGACTACAAAATCACTTTAAGTATCTGTACTCAGATATATTAAGTACAATGAGTTGCCTCAAAAGTTGAGTAATGACAGCACATTGGGCTTTACAGTGTGGGGTCGTGATATATCAGACCATTTCTGAAGGTCACTGTCTCTCATATCAATCTGTACACTGGAAGGAAACCTTGGGTCCGTCCCAAATGGCACCCTATAGTGCACTACTTTTGATAAGAGCGCTATGGCTCCCTATACAAGGAATAGGGTGCCATTTGGGACACAAGAACCAGTCAGATGGATGGATAGTCTCTTTAGGTATGGGTTGCCATGGAAACAACTGCTTTGCAGTGGCTAAAGCGACAGAGACATAGTGTCTGGACAAGTGAGACATGAATTATTATTAAAATGTTTACAAGTATGTGGGGGCAATACCAGAATAAAGGATCAAATGATTCTGTCTCTTTGCAGCATAATCTGCAGAGCTGAGATTGTTGTATGTCCTATTTATACACTGAGTATACAAAAATTAGGAACACCTGCTCTTTCCATGACACAGACTGACCAGGTAAATCCAGGTGAAAGCTATCCCTTATGATCCCCACTTGTTAATTCCACTGTAGATGAAGAAGGGCAGACAGATTAAAGAGGTATTCTTAAGCTTTGAGGCAATTGAGACATGGATTGTGTATGTGTGCCATTCAGAGGGTGAATGGGCAAGACAAAATATTTAAGTTCCTTTGAACAGGGTATGGTAGTAGGTGCCAAGCGCACAGTTTTGAGTGTTTCAAGGACTGCACTGCTGCTGTGTTTTTCACGCTCAACAGTTTCCTGTGTGTATCAAGAACAGTACACCACCCAAAGGACATCCAGCCAACTTGACACAACTGTGGGAATCATTGAAGTCAACATGGCCAGCATCCTTGTGGAATTGAGGCTGTTCTGGGGGGAAAAGAGTGTACAACTCAATATTAGGAAGGTGTTCCTAATGTTTGTACACTCAGTGTATAACATTCTGTTGATGGCAAGAACTTTCTATAGCAATATAAATTGAACAAGTCGAAGTGTTGTTTTGTGAGACTAATTCATTTTAGTAATTGTGTATAATTTCCAACTGACGACCAAAGAGTTCGTGGCTACTGTATCACAGGGTAAAGAAGGAGTAATCTGTGAAGGAGACATTTGGCTCTCACACCCACTGAAACTGTACTGCTACTGCCTCTTACCGTAGCTAACCAATGATAGAGGTCACCTTTGGATATAACATTCTCCTAATATCACCTCTTTGATAACCAAACAAAGATATTATCTTCAAATATATAATTTTATTGGAAGGAGGGGGTGTTTGGATAATTTAAACAAACATTTCTGCCACAGAAGAGGAGGCTGGAGAGAGGAGCTATAGGAGGACAGGCTCATTGTAATAGCTGGAATGGAATGAATGGAACGGTATCAAACACAAACGTATGGAAACCACGTTTGACTCCATTCCATTTATTCCATTCTAGCCATTACAATGAGCCCGTCCTCCTATAGCTCCTCCCACCAGACGCCACTGTGTCACAGAGCCTACAGTAGCCTATATTTAAGTTTCTATAAACCCTGACACATGAATCCCAGCTTCACTCATCTTTTCTTAGCACTGAATCTCCAATGAAAACATCAATGTCAATCACGACCCTGTAATAGGAGGTGTACTGTGGCTGTAGGCCTGGAAACAGGGAAAGTGAACCATGATGAGAACCCTAATGACTCAGTCATTCCAATGACTGCAAGGCTGGGTGGGTCTACTGATTGTTACCCTACCGCTGCTTGCTTCTGGGGAATGGAATCGTGTGTGTGTGTGTGTGTGTGTGTGTGTGTGTGTGTGTGTGTGTGTGTGTGTGTGTGTGTGTGTGTGTGTGTGTGTGTGTGTGTGTGTGTGTGTGTGTGTGTGTGTGTGTGTGTGTGTGTGTGTATATATAGACACTGTCATTATAAGGGCACAGGGTGAGACTCAGATGCAGAAACAGGAGGCAGATGGTTAGAGTCCAAGATGTTGATTCACAACCCAAAAGGGGTAGGCAAAAGGTCAAAACCAGTTCAGAGTTCCAGAGGTACAGAATGACAGGCAGGTTCGAGGTCAGGGCAGGCAGAATGGTCAGGCAGGCGGGATTGGAGTCCAGAAAACAGGCAAAGGTCAAACCCAGGAGGACGAGTAGAAAAGAAAAGGAAAGCAGGATTGCGGGGAAAACCATTGATTGACATGAACATACAAGACAAACTGGCACAGAGAGACAGGAAACACAGGGATAAATACACCGGGGAAAATAAGTGACACCTGGAGGGGATGGAGACAATCACAAGGACTGGTGAAACAGATCAGGGTGCGACAGTCATTAGCAGTGCTAATACTCATAAGCATACCGTTCCAGGAAAGCTAGCTACCAATAGCAAACATTGCCATGAAAACGAATGCAACGGCATGGCTCAGTTAATCTTCAATGTAGGTTTGTGTTTTTAAAGAAGGAATTTATGGGAGTGTGTTGGCAGGTGATGGCAGCACAACAAGTTTATAGAAGCAGTTCTGGAAATATGAAATGTATCCTAGTCAATCTGTCAGTGGGTGAAGTGATGGAAATTGTTTGTATTTTTATGATGTGTTTTGAGTCAAATAGAGTGTTGGAGCCTGTACACTGTAAGCCATGAAGCCCAAATGATGACGTCTGCTCAGTGCTTTGTAACTCAATAATGGAGTAATAGGGCCTCCCGGGTGGCGCAGTGGTTAAGGGTGCTGTACTGCAGCGCCAGCTGTGCCTCCAGAGACTCTGGGTTCGCGACCAGGCTCTGTCGTAACCGGCCGCGACGGGGAGGTCCGTGGGGCGACGCACGGCCTATTGTCGTCCGGGTTAGTGAGGGTTTGGCCGGTAGGGATATCCTTGTCTCATCGAGCACCAGCGACTCCTGTGGCGGGCCGGGCGCAGTGCACGCTAACCAAGGTTGCCAGGTGCACAGTCGGAGGTGCACTCCGACACATTGGTGCGGCTGGCTTCCGGGTTGGATGCGCACTGTGTTAAGAAGCAGTGCGGCTTGGTTGGGTTGTGTATTGGAGGACGCATGACTTTCAACCTTCATCACTCCTGAGCCCGTACGGGAGTTATAGCGATGAGACAAGATATTAGCTACTTGGGAGTAAAAAAATATATACAAAAAATTAATAAATAATGGAGGAATATTTAATATTTCTTCATCAGGAGTGTTGGTTTACACTAGCGACGTCATGGGGCCCTCATCACTCATAGTGAGAGTGAGTTGTGGAAAGGAGGGGCAGGCGTAAAAGACTCATGTGACCTAACACAAATTGGCATCTCCCCTCACCCCACAAACACCCTTCTGTGCCAATATATCCCCTGCAGTAAAGACACATACCTGTTCAGAGCGCTGGTCGTCACTGCGTTATTTACAGCATTCCAGAGGGTTTCTGTAATCTTTTTGAGCCAGGCAGGTCTCCTCCTCACACACAAACACGCACACACATGCACACACACATACTTGGGAGTACGCACACACAGTCGTGCACACAAACACTCCTTCCTGACTCCTTTACCCCCCTCCTTCCCCCAGGACCTTATGGAAGGTTGGTCTGCAATCCCCAGTCCAGATGCCATCTATAGACAGCCCTATTTTATATTGCCATCAAAGAAATGGATTGCCCTTTCCTTGTGACTGACTGCTCCAAGATGGAATACCGGAATGGAACGCTCCATTGTTCTTCTTGCTGTCGTCATTCTGATTGTGCATTTGGTGATGTTTCTAAAGTGCTCAGAATTTCCGCACTATTTGAGTTATGTCCGTCATTGACAGCACAATCATCTTATGGTGTTGTGTTGGTACAAAACAGAATCTGCTACAGCCCTGGATTGACATGTGGTATATTTATGTCTTCTGCTTTTAGTTGAAATGGAGGAATGTGTTCACTCTACTGAGCAAAGCAAGCTCAGAGGTGAAGGTTGTTTTAAGGTTAGCTTAAGGTCATTCATCGTTTTCTTATGCGATTCATCACACTGACGGTTTGATCTCTGTGAATGGCCAGCCACCCACTTACAAAACCAGTTAATCAATTGCTAAGGGGAATACATAACTAGTGATATTTTCGTATCATAGTTTACTCCAATTGTATATTTTCTTTGCAAGAATGTTAATTTAAAAAAACATAACCCCAAAAGAACATCCCAGCCATATTTACTCATAATTCTCATATCCCGTCTATAAAATACAGTCCACTCTCTTTCTTCTCCCTTCGGGCAGAATGTTTTTATCATTACAAGCATTTCACTACACCCGCAATAAAATCTGCTCAACACTTGTATGTGTCCAATAAAATCTGATTTGATTTGATAAAACACTCTGATCTGAAAACCCATTCAGAGGAAATTGCCACAACTCCCTGATTTTTGGAGGACAGTTCTTTGGTGGTGGCCCCATCAGCTAAGCCCCATGCTGTGATCAGGATGGCTTGCTATTAGTCGCTGACTGAGAGAGGATTGGCACGTTGTAAAATATTTATGGTTCCCCTCGATGGCCCACTGTGATTCCTGATGCCCCATTGCACTAATAGATAGAGACCAGAGGACATTATGGATAACGTACACAGGGTCCCTTTTTACCAGAGCTGATGACTAAGTGGCCTCCCGGTCTAGTTACATTGACCACCCCCCATTTATTTGTACAATGCTGCTAATCGCTGTTTATTATCTATGCATAGTCACTTTATCTCTAACTATATGCACAATTTACATAGACTAACCTGTACCCCGCACATTGACTCGGTACCGGTATCCCCTGTATATACAGTCGTTCTTCCTTTAAAAAGCTGCTTCGTACTGCAGCACAGCTTGTGGGCTGCCACAGAATTCGATGGCACATTTTTTTAAGTGTCACCCTTTGTTGACATTAATACCAGTTAGTGCTAGTTTGGCCACCAGAGGGTATCTTTGAGAAGCATTTGACTGTTTTATAATATTGGAGAATTATATTATAATAGAGAATTTAAAACCTTTTTTATGTAAGAACAACATTTTTTTGCTTAATTAATTGGAATAATATTACGGTCTTTCTATTCCAAGAAAAAATAAAAGTATACATCTGTCCGACAGCACCTGATTTAAGTAACACTAAACAAAGATTGGATAGAGGCAGATGTTATAGGAAGAGCCATGGACGTATAGCTGAGGGAAGGTGGGAAGTTTCTGGGTAACTACAGTACCTTTAATTTAGCGAGAAGAAAATAGGAAAATAAGAAAGAGAGAAAAAGTATTGTTGACATGGCGGGCTGGGGGGGGGGGTGACTGGCTTTCAAAAGTTGGTGCTGTACAACTTGACTGGCCTGGGAGTAGGCTACTAAGTGACTGCGAGTGAAGAGCGAAATAATCCTAACGTTGATTTATCAAGACCAGTCCCCATGCTTGTCTCAGAGGAGCGCGAAACGGTGCTGAAATAGTTGACCACACGCGGGTAGGCTATTGCTTCAAATTCTATTATAACATTTGGATGACTTTGGGTGTTCCAGTAAGCAACCATTTTTTGCCTTCATTACCTTACATTATTCTTAGAAGAACTCCAGCACGGAGAAAAGAAAGGAGACATAAATAATTAAACAATGAAGTGATTGAATTCACAAATGCATTTGGCTGTTTTTAATATTCGCCATCAACCAAAAACACAGCATCTTCCGTGGTATTCCATTTCCAGCAAAACTATTCAAACCATCGACTCACTGATGGTTGAAGATTATGAGCGATCGGCAAAGGCAATCTGGAATCTGCTGGCATCACCACACAGCATCAATATATCTCTAATACAGTCAGAAGACTGTTGAAGAAACTTGGGCGGACTTATGGCAAGGCTTTGTAAGACATTTGTTTCATACAGTGGCTTGCGAAGGTATTCACCGCCCTTGGCCTTACAACCTGCAATTAAAATATTTTTTTGGGGGGGTGGTTGTATCATTTGATTTATACAACATTCCTACCACTACCACTTTGAATATTTTTATTGTGAAACAAACAAAAAGACAAAAAAACAGAACTTGAGCGTGCATAACTATTCACACCCCCAAATACTTTGTAGATGTCATGCCCTGTCCTTAGAGAGCCTTTTTTCTTTAATTTGGTTAGGTCGGGGTGTGACTAGGATGGGTACTCTAGTTGTTGTATTTCTGTGTTGGCCTGGTATGGTTCCCAATCAGAGGCAGCTGTCTATCGTTGTCTCTGATTGGGGATCATATTTAGGCAGCCTTTTCCCACCTGTTTGTAGTGGGATCTTGTTGTGTATCCTCAAAAATGCTTGCTCCTCGCACTCTCCCTCAAGTGCGCCTTCCCAGTCTTGTTCCACCTGTGCCGGCCCCACGCATCAGGCCTCCAGTGCGCCTCCCCAGTCCAGAGCTTCCGGCGACGGTCTTCGGGTCCGGAGCCTCTGGCGAGGGTTCCCAGTCCAGAGCCTCCTGCGAGGGTTCCCAGTCCAGAGCCTCCTGCGAAGGTTCCTAGTCCAGAGCCTCCTGTGACGGTTCACAATCCAGAGCCTCCAGTGAGGGTTCTCAGTCCGGAGCCTCCAATGACGATCCACGGTCCGGAGTCCCCGGTGACGCTCTACGGTCCGGAGCTTCCGGCGACGATCCATGGTCCGGTTCCTCCAGTGACGATCCATAGTCCGGAATCCCCAGCAGCGATCCACGGTCCAGAGCTTCCGACGATGATCCACGGTCTGGTTCCTCTGGTGACGATCTACGGTCCGGTTCCTCCGACGAAAACCACGGTCCGGAGTCCCCGGCAACGATCCACGGTCCGGCGACGATCCACAGTTCCGTTACCTCCGGCAACGACCCACGGTCCGGTTCCCCTGGCGACAAGCCACGGTCTGGTTCCACCGGCGACGAGCTTCCGGTGACTATCCCCGCATCAGAGCCGCCACCAAAACTGACGGATCCGCGAGCGGAGCAGGGTCTACGTCCCGCACCGGAGCCGCCACCGAGGCTAGATGCACACCCGGACCCTCCCCTATAGAGTCAGGTTTTGTTGCCGGAGTCTTCACCTTTGGGGGGGGGGGTACTGTCACACCCTGACCTTAGAGAGACATTTATTCTCTAATTTGGTTAGGTCGGGGTGTGACTGTCACATGTTGGCCTGGCTATCGTTGTCTCTGATTGGGGATCATATTTAGGCAGCCTTTTCCCACCTGTTTGTTGTGGGATCTTGTTTTTGTGTAGTTACTTTTGAGCACTGCATTTACTTCGCACTTAGTTTGTTCTGTATTGTTTTGGTGAGTTTAATTTATTAAACATGGAACTCTGCGCACGCTGCGCCTTGGTCCAATCCTTCCAGCAACGATCGTGACAGTAGAGACACCTTTTGCTGCAACGTTACGTCTGCTTCCAACTCACACTCTCAAACATGTAGATCCCCTGAACACAGCTCACTTTCCAGCTCACACAAATTCTGATCACCTGTTCACACACCTGTATGTCATTATCACACACTATTTAGTTACGTTCTTTGCACCCCATCATTGGGGGGGGGGGGTATTGTTTGCTTTGTGACAGATTTCTAGTCGGAGCTCTGTTTTCCCCGCAATTTAATCCTCCTGTGAATGATAGTCCAAAGCATCCCATCAAACTCCATGTGTGGGGGGCAATTTCTCTCCAGGGACCAGGCCCCTATTTGATTTTTGATGGCAAGTTTAGCAATTTACAAAACAAAAAGTTACATAAAATATTGTAGCCTACACTTCACAGACTGCTATGTGTTCCACAATAATTCACCGTTGCCTCCTTTTTAAGGTATCATGGCTCGATATTTCTTTGAGGAAGAAATCATCAAGAGATTTGCTGAACCCTATGTCAGAGAGGTGTTTCTGGGACCACATTGTTTCTTTCAATGTAGAATTATAGCAATATTTTGTTATGTTTAGACCTATTTACAAGTATATTTATAGTATTGTACCTAATATTGGGTGTAAGGCTAAATTGCAAAAAAAAAATATTCTCTAAATGCAGACAATGACCCAAAACATACTGCCGCCCGTGTTTGCATTGCAAATGAAGGCATAAACTGGGTCAAGACGCGAGTAGAGTACCTTTATGTAGTAAATACCTTTATGTAGTAAAATAAAGGTTAAATAAGACCTAAACCACTTTTAACAGCATATTACTCAACACTGGTGAGACTCATGTCGCCTACGGTAGGCCGACAGTATATCTACAAATATTTGTTTAACCTCTACATGTAGGTTTCCTGATTTAAACCTGATCTAACTTGTTTGGAATCAACTGAAAACATTCATCCATAACTCTGCCAAGTCTACATGCAAAGATGAACTGGTAAAAGCCATCAAGATGTGATACATGATACAACGATGCAACAAATACATTGATCATTGCAGCATGGTTTTACCCGTGGTCGTGGATATGGGGGGGAAGTGCAACTAAAATGTAGATGAAATAAACATTGATTACATAGCAAGTTGGGGGATTTTCACACCTACAGTAGCTGCGCTATTAAACTACCATTTTGTAAATAAATCGATGTCTGAGGAGTCTATTGTCCTGCTAATAGCCCATCATGGAAACATTGTTTGCACATTGTCTGCTACAGTCCACTTGTGAAAAACTAGTGTTTGTAAACATGTTTTCAAAACGTCTCCAGCTGTCTATCATTACTGTAAATAAAAACACAGAATCTAAAAACAATGCCAATAATGCTTGTTACATTATTCATTGTAACCACAATGTCATAAATAATGGAACACACACATGAGCAGATTATCTTAGTTAAAACATTTTTAGCTAGGATGTGAGAATTTCTAAGGGTCTTTTATATAATTATAATGTAGGGTTAATTATAATAATTAATAATAATCATTGGATAACAGATCGGCTCTCGGAACTCATTAAGAGGCTGCTTCTATCTTCAATTTAATAGCACTTGCTGGCTGCATTTCCTTCAGTCTGCGGTCCAACTCATCCCAAACCATCTCAATTGGGTTGAGCTCAGGTGACTGTGGAGGCCAGGTCATCTGATGCAGCACTCCATCACTCTCCTTTGTCAAATAGCCCTTACACAGCCTGGAGGTGTGTTTTGTGTCATTGTCCTGTTGAAAAACAAATGGTTGTCCCACTAAGCACATACCAGATGGGATGTGCCTTGAATTCTAAATAAATCACTGACAGTGTCACCAGCAAAGCACCCCGACACCATCACACCTCCTCCTCCATTCTTCACGGTGGGATCCACACATGCGGATTTCATCCGTTCACCTGCTCTTCTGAACAGTTGATGTTGAGATGTGTCTGTTACTTGAACTCTGTGAAGAATTTATTTGGGCTACAATCTAAGGTGCAGTTATCTCTAATGAACATGTCTTCTTCTTCTTTCCGGTGGTGGTTCTCATGAGAGCCAGTTTCATGATAGCGCTTGATTGTTTTTGCGACTTCACTTGAAGAAACTTTCAAAGTTCTAGAAATGTTCCACATTGACTGACCTTCATGTCTTAAAGTAACGATGGACTGACATTTTTCTTTGCATATTTGAGCTGTTCTTGCCATAATATGTTCTTGGTATTTTACCAAATAGGTCTATCTTTCGTATACCACTCCTACCTTGTCACAATACGACTAATTGGCTCAAATGCGTTAAGAAGGAAACAAATTCCACAAATGAACTTTTAACAAGGCACACATGTTAATTTAAATGCATTCCGGGTGACTACCTCAAGAAGCTGGTTGAGAGAATTCCAAGAGTGTGCAAAGCTGTCAAGGCGAAGGGTGGCTACTTTGAAGAATCTGTTTAACACTTTGTTGGTTACTACATTATTCCATATGTTATTTCATAGTTTTGATGTCTTCACTATTATTCTACAATGTAGAAAATAGTAAAGAATAAGGAAAAACCCTTGAATTAGAAGGTGTGTCCAAACTTTTGACTGGTACTGTATTTATTTGACAAATTACCATGCCTATTTCATAAGGCCTTATTTTGAGGGCCTATTTTTACCTTAATATACTGTAGGGCCTGAAACACTTTTGCCGATCATTATCATATTTCCCAGCATGCTATATTGCAGGTTGAGTTTTAGAATTGTTAGTTTCAATATCTGTTTGTGCATGTACAGTACATTGATTGATTAATATTATGCTCCACAAAGATGAATAAATAAATAACATTCTAAACTTATTCAATCAATTAATTAGATTTGCTTCACACATTACTGAAATATTTGTTTCATTTTAATTATCTAAGGTAGTTTCTTCATAATATTCCAAACCCTGGCAGTCATTTTGAAGGCAGGTGAATAACAATTTCAATTGTTGGATAGCCTAACTCTGGTTGGATTTCAATAGGAATTACACATCATGTTGCAAGCCAGCATAATGTGACTTGCAGGTAAGGTTGAAAAATGTTGATACCTTTCCAAAAATTCCCAAGTTATGAAGAAATCCTGTTTGGAAGTTTCTTGTAAATGGAAGCAGGAAATCCAAAATCCTTTAACCAGGTTTAAAAATGTTGGGTAAGTCACCCACAACCTGTATTCAAAATTACTTCCACAGTTGGGAAGGCTATATGAGACAGTACAGTGTACAGCAAGCAGTTTAGCAGATACACCTGCAGGCCCGGTAGCAATATTAATAAAAGCAAAAGCTTACCCTGAATTGGAAGAGTTACAGTGTTGTACAGCCATAGCCAGCTAGCTAACATATCATCGTTGGCTGCCATACCCCATTTGTGTCAAGGTACAACAAGTTGTGCATTCTATTATTGGTCTTTGGGCACCAATGTTGTGCTGGTCTGTCAGTTGACTAACTGTAGCCCGTTTTGTTGCTCTGCATAATTTGTGTCACCCTCCTTTGCCCTCTTTCATCAATGACCCGTTTTCGACCACTGGCCTGATATTGGCTGGATGTCCTTTGGGTGGTGGACCATTCTTGACACACACAGGAAACTTTTGAGCATGAAAAACCTAGCAGAGTTACAATTCGTGACACACTCAAACCAGTACGCCTGGCACCTATATTACCATACGCTGTTCAAAGGCACTGAAGTCTTTTATCTTGCCCATTCCCCCTCTGAATGCTGCACGTACACAATTCATGTCTCAAGGCTTTAAAAAAATATTATTTAAATTGTCTCCTCCCGTTCAGCTACACTGATTGAAGTGGATTTAACAGATGACATCAAAAAGGATCCTAGCTTTCGCCTAGATATTTATGTTCAGTATACTGTATATTCCATCTAATACTACAATAATTGATAGCGTTTCATCATACATGCAACACATGGATACATTTACATTTTATAGCCAACCATTTCTTACCCTGCTCTGAGTGGGCACAATGCTTACATGAATGTTTACAAGACTCATGAGGTAGAAGTTCTGTTTATTCAAATCAGTGTATGGTTTATTTTTTTCACTTTTTCCGGGTTCGAAGTTCTGTGTGTCTGTGTCCTATGTCGCTGTCATTTTTGTTGTGCGTAATAGGAACACGTGTGCCTCAGTGTGCATCGAAATATGCTATGTGGCCTGCCACCACGCTTTGCAGTCAGAATGTCGAATACGAGAAAATGATTATTCAATGAATGCATTGTGTTAAAATATAATTTGGAATAATGAAGTCTGATTATAACAAATGTACCAATGTAAGTGTAGATTGTAGAACCATTGGTTGTAATTGCTTATTCATATTTAAAAAACATTCACTTTAGTTTTTCTGTTGAGTATCATAAATGATTGACACTACACACCATATACGCCTCAGTCTTTGATACTTAATTTTGGTCCTTGGGGCCAAGTACTTATATTATTTAGACCTACCTGTTTGAGTTCCTGTTAGACAGATTCGATTTGGTTTCTCAAGAGGAAGCTGTACAGTCTTGCCCTGTACCAGTATCCGTTCAGATAGGACAGATTAAGCCTGATAGAGAGGCCATTTATTTTGTGCTATTGCCTTCGGAAATTATTCCTACCCCTCGACTTTTTCCAAATTTTGTTACGTTAAAGCCTTATTCAAAAATGGACCAAAAAAAACTCAGCAATCTACACTCAATACCCCATAATAACAAAGTGAAAATAGGTTTTTAGAAATATTTTTTTTAAATTAAACACCTTATTTACAGAATTATTCAGACCCTTTGCTATGAGACTTGAAATTGAGCTAAGGTGCATCCCATTTCCATTGATCATCCTTGAGATGTTTCTACAACTTGATTGGAGTCCACCTGTGGTAAATTCAATTGATTGGACACGATTTGGAAGCAGGTGCCACAGTTGGTAATGCATGTCAAAGCAAAAACCAAGCCATGAGGTCAAAGGAATTGTCCGTAGAGATCCAAGATAGGATTGTGATAGCCGACCGGCCAACCTGAGTAGTCGGGGAGTAGTGCCTTGGTCAGGGAGGTGACCAAGAAGCCGGTGGTCACTCTGACAGAGCTCTAGAGTTCCTCTGCGGAGATGGGAGAACCTTACAGAAAGACAACCATCTCTGCAGCACTCCACCAATCAGGCATTTATGGTAGAGTGGCCAGACAGAAGCCACTCCTTAGTAAAAGGCACATGATGGCCCATTTGGAGTTTGCTCTTAGACCATGAGGAACAATATTCTCTGGTCTGATGAAACCAAGATTGAACTCTTTGGCCTGAATGCCAAGCGCCACGTCTGGAGGAAATTTGGCACCATCCCTATGGTGAAGCATGGTGGTGGCAGCATCGTGCTTTTGGGATGTTTTTCAGCGGCAGGGACTGGGAGACTAGTCATGATCGAGGGAAAGATGAACAGAGCAACGTGCAGAGAGATCTTTAATGAATACCTGCTCCAGAGCACTCAAGACCTCAGACTGGGGTGATGGTTCACCTTCCAAAAGGACAACGACCCTAAGAACACTGCGAAGACAACGCAGTAGTGGCTTAGGGACAATGTCTTATTGAACACTGTGTAAACATTCACAGTGCAGGGTGGGAAAAGTATGTGAACCTTTGGATTTAATAACTGGTTGATCCTCCTTTGGCAGCAATAACCTCAACCAAACTTTTCCTGTAGTTGCGGATCAGACCTGCACAACGGTCAGGAAGAATTTTGGGATGTCTTGTGTGAACCGATCTCTTGAGGTCATGCCACAGCATCTCAATCGGGTTGAGGTCAGGACTCTGACTGGGCCGCTCCAGAAGGCGTATTTTCTTTTGTTGAAGCCATTCTGTTGTTGATTTACTTCTGTGTTTTGGGTCGGTGTCCTGTTGCATCACCCAATTTCTGTTGCGCTTCAATTGGCAGATAGCCTTACATTCTCCTGCAAAATGTCTTGTTAAACTTCATTTTTCCATCGACAATAGCAAGCTGTCCAGGTCCTGAGGCAGCAAAGCAGCCCAAACCATGATGCCCCCTCCACCATACTTTACAGTTGGGATAAGTTGTTGATGTTGGTGTGCTGTGCCTTTTTTTCTCTACACATAGTGTTGTGTGTTCCTTGCAAACAATTCAATCTGTCCACAGAATGTTATGCCAGTAGTGCTGTGAAAATCCAGATGCACTTTAACAAACTGCAGACGTGCTGTAATCTTTTTTTGTACAGCAGTGGCTTCTTTCGTGGTGTCCTCCCATTAACACCATTATTGTTTAGTGTTTTACATGTTGTAAACTCGTCAACAGAGATGCTAACATGTTCCAGAGATTTCTGTAAGTCTTTAGCCGACACTTTTAGCTGATTCTTCTTAACCTCATTGAGCATTCTTCCCTGTGCTCTTGCAGTCATCTTTACCTTACGGCCACTCCTAGGGAGAGTAGCAACAGTGCTGAACTTTCTCAATTTATAGACAATTTATCTTACCGTGGACTGATGAACATCAAGGCTTGTCAACAATTCTTAGGTCTTCTGCGATCTCTTTTGTTCGAGGCATGGTTCACATCAGGTAATGCTTCTTGTGAATAGCAAACTCAGGGGCTGGGCAGGTCTAACCAACATCTCCAATCTCGTCTCATTGATTGGACTCCAGGTTAGCAGACTCCTGACTCCAATTAGCTTTTGGAGAAGCCTAGGGGTTCACATACTTTTTCCAACCTACTGTACACTATGAATGTTTTAATTATGTATTCAAAATAGACAATAAAATACAATAAGTTGTGTGTTATTAGTTTAAGCACACTGTGTGTCTAATGTTGTGACAAAGATCAGATCAAATTTTATGACCAATTTATGCAGAAATCCAGGTAATTCCAAAGGGTTCACTAACATTTTCTTGTCACTATAGATACATTATATTATTTGTCATGAGACTTGACTTGAAAAGTTGTGACTCGACTCGACTTGCTCTTAGAATACACGACTCGGACCATGTGACTTGAGACTTGCTAGTGACTCGAGTAATTGTGACTTCTAGCCCCTTCTTATTATTGATATCTATTGCTTTTATACATGTCTTACAACTCGAAAGTCGTCTTTATTCTCGTTCAAAAAACTCCCGTGGCTTATTTTTCAAATTGTCATGTTTAGTTTCTAAATATCTGCGCAAGAGTGAAGTTTCCCACGAGAGAGTAATGGTTAACGTGATTGGATGTTAATTATTTGACTAGGCTACCTATATTTGACATTGTGTTGTAATTGTGCTGAACACTAGATGGTTTAATTGTATTTTTGGCAGTGAAACAAAGCTACTCAGGCGAGAGAAAAACCTCACCTGTCACCTGTGCTCCCTCTCCGGCCTCTAGGTCACCAGGCGCTCGGTATGGCGCACACCTGTCACCATCGTTACACACACCTGTGCGTCTTCAGACTCACCTGGACTCCATCACCTCCCTGATTACCTTCCCTATATATGTCACTCCCTTTGGTTCCTTCTCCAGGAGTTATTGTTTCTGTTCCAGTGTCATGTCTGTTGTTCGTGTTTTCGTGTTTTGTTCTACGTTATGCTTATTTATTAAAACACTCACTCCCTGAACTTGCTTCCCGACTCTCAGCGCACACGATCCATCACCCAAAAGTATAGCCAAATTGGAAATATAAATGTACTGTTTGAAAATGTGAATTAAAAAAATCATAAATCACATTTTTATTTGGCGTACCCCCGACGGTATTGCATGTGCACCCCAGTTTGGGAATACTTGCTCTACAAACTATGCAACAACCACAATCAAGTTCCTTTGAACAATATAATAGTTAAATGGGGAACACTGCAACATATTTAAATCTTTAACACTTTCAAAAATTGTTTAACGTAAATACGGTGTGACTCATGCTCTGAAAAGAGTGTACATTTTACACTTTCAGAATTAAATATACACCATTTGTTTGTGGACTGAAGATCCCATCCTATTATCTCTTCCGTCAGGCCTGGATTGGACTCTGCATCACTCAGAAGGGTGTTAGAACACTATAATTAGAATTTAGATGTCTTTCCATTCAATTCTAATTCTGTGATTAAAGCATTCTAATGTTTCTAGATTATTATCATTCTATGAGGCAGAACAGAAGAGGCTACATTATCTCCATGGGGCTCTATGTGCAGCAGGATACACACAAAATTCTTCCACTCTGGCAGAGACTAGATGAAGGGAAGTGCGAGGGCTATAACGAGGGAGCTAATGTTCATTCCTGAGCTGGGCAGAGTGAAAGCGTCAGGGAGGCTGGGTAGAGAGCTGGGAACTGCACTGGGTGTATGGGTGGGTGCCAGCAGCGCAGCTGCTGCTAAATATGTCCACTCTGGACCACCATAAATAGAAAAGGTCAGTTCAGGATACACACTCCTCCACCTCCTCCTTTCTCCATGAGCACTCGCCTCGTTTTGTGTCTATTCCATGTGTGTGTGTGTGTGTGTGTGTGTGTAAACGTCTCTCTACATTGGAGGCTGCTGACGGGACTGCTGCTGTCACAACAGCTGCTTTATTTTGGCTCCTGCTACCATGACGACCCTGTGGGACACGTAGTGTGTCTGTCTACCTCAGATCAGATCAGTGCTGGCCAGCTCCAAATAGGGATGTGTGTTTGTGTGTGTGTGTTATTTGTATTCAAACATTTGCACAATAGATATATTTTTGTCTAAATGTGTCAGTAGAGGAAAGACCATGCTTCTGATGCAAGAGTGTTTTCCCATACACTTGGCCCATCACTGTCGGGCATTGCACTATGGTTCAATTGTTACATTGAAAGTTATACTATGGGCAAATCAATCTGTCATCTGAGGCAGGCCATTCCACCTCTGGCAACTTTTGATAACTGTCTTCTCAGTTGTGTGTGTGTGTGTGTGTGTGTGTGTGTGTGTGTGTGTGTGTGTGTGTGTGTGTGTGTGTGTGTGTGTGTGCGTGTGTGTGTGTGTGCAAACGTCTCTCTTCATTGGAGGCTGCTGACGGGACTGCTGCTGTCACAACGGCTGCTTTATTTTGGCTCCTGCTACCATGACGACCCTGTGGGACACGTAGTGTGTCTGTCTACCTCAGATCAGATCAGTGCTGGCCAGCTCCAAATAGGGATGTGTGTTTGTGTGTGTGTGTTATTTGTATTCAAACATTTGCACAATAGATATATTTTTGTCTAAATGTGTCAGTAGAGGAAAGACCATGCTTCTGATGCAAGAGTGTTTTCCCATACACTTGGCCCATCACTGTCGGGCATTGCACTATGGTTCAATTGTTACATTGAAAGTTATACTATGGGCAAATCAATCTGTCATCTGAGGCAGGCCATTCCACCTCTGGCAACTTTTGATAGCTGTCTTCTCAGTTGTGTGTGTGTGTGTGTGTGTGTGTGTGTGTGTGTGTGTGTGTGTGTGTGTGTGTGTGTGTGTGTGTGTGTGTGTGTGTGTGTGTGTGCGTACGTGTGTGTGTGTGTGTGTGTGTGTGCGCGTGTGTGTGTGTTCAAACGTCTCTCTTCATTGGAGGCTGCTGACGGGACTGCTGCTGTCACAACGGCTGCTTTATTTTGGCTCCTGCTACCATGACGACCCTGTGGGACACGTAGTGTGTCTGTCTACCTCAGATCAGATCAGTGCTGGCCAGCGCCAAATAGGTGTGTGTGTGTGTGTGTGTGTGTGTGTGTGTATGTGTGTGTGTGTGTGTGTGTGTTGCATCAGAGATGTTTTACATTTCACCACTAACCTATAATGAACTGTTGTTTTGGCTGAAAAGGTAGACAATTTGTATTGATGTTATTTGTACTCAAACATTTGCACAATAGATATATTTTTGTCTAAATGTGTCAGTAGAGGAAAGACCATGCTTCTGATGCAAGAGTGTTTTCCCATACACTTGGCCCATCACTGTCGGGCATTGCACTATGGTTCAATTGTTACATTGAAAGTTATACTATGGGCAAATCAATCTGTCATCTGAGGCAGGCCATTCCACCTCTGGCAACTTTTGATAACTGTCTTCTCAGTTGTGTGTGTGTGTGTGTGTGTGTGTGTGTGTGTGTGTGTGTGTGTGTGTGTGTGTGTGTGTGTGTGTGTGTGTGTGCGTGCGCTCCTGCCTGTTTGCCTGCCTGCCTTCATCCATGTGTGTGTGCCCATGCATGCCTGCATGTTTTCATATACAGTGCCTTGCGAAAGTATTCGGCTCCCCTTTGAACTTTGCGACCTTTTGCCACATTTCAGGCTTCAAACATAAAGATATAAAACTGTATTTTTTTGTGAAGAATCAACAACAAGTGGGACACAATCATGAAGTGGAACGACATTTATTGGATATTTCAAACTTTTTTAACAAATCAAAAACTGAAAAATTGGGCGTGCAAAATTAAATGTAATTAAGTGTAAAATACTACTTGAGTAAAAGTCTAAAAGTATTTGGTTTTAAATATACTTAAGTATCAAAAGCAAATGTAATTGCTAAAATATACTTAACTATCAAAAGTAAAGGTGAAGTATAAATCAATTCAAATTCCTTATATTTAGCAAACCAGATGGCACCATTTTCTTGTTTACATTTTTTTTATATATAATCCTAGTATAAATCCTTTCAAATTCCTTATATTTACAGATACCCGGGGGAACACTCCAACACTCAGACATCATTTACAAACGAAGCATGTATTTAGTGGGTCTGCCAGTTCAGAGGCAGTAGGGATGACCAGGGATGTTCTCTTGATAACTGTGTGAATTTGACAATTTTCCTGTCTGGCTAAGCATTCAAAATATAATGAATACTTTTGGGTATGCATTGAGTAAAAAGTACATCATTTTCTTTCAGAATGTAGTGAAGTAAAAGTTGTCAAAAATATAAATGTCACACCCTGATCAGTTTCACCTGTCCTTGTTATTGTCTCCACCCCCTCCAGGTGTCTCTTGTTATCCCTGCGTTTCCTGTCTCTCTGTGCCAGTTCGTATTGTAAGTTCCAAGTCAACCAGCGTGTTTTTCCCGTGCTCCTACCTTTTCTATTCTATTTTCCCCCTGGGGATGACCCTTGCCTGTTTTCTGGACTCTGTACCCACCTACCTGACCATTCTGCCACACTCTACCTCCTGGACTCTGAACTGGTTTTGACCTTTTGCCTTTCCATGACCGATCTCTTGCCTACCTGTTTTGGATATAATAAATATCAAAGATTCAAACCATCTGCCTCCCGTGTCTGCATCTGGGTCTCGCCTTGTGCCCTTTTAATAAATAGCAAATTAAAGTACAGATACCCCAAAAATCAACTTAAGTAGTACTTTAAAGTATTTCTACTTATGTACATTAGACCACTACGCCAATGTGTGTATCTCCCAGTGCCAGAACGGATGCAGAGCACGTGCTATGTGTGCAGAATATATTTGCATGTCATTTTAATGAGTGTTATAGCATGACAGGCCTTTTCTGTAAACTCTACCCTCAGTGTAGGTCTTGGCCCACCCCACAGCCCACAGCCTTGTTACAGCACTTCCTCTTACCGAAACAACGGAACTATTAAATGCGTGTGTGTGCTTGCTTGCATGTGAGTGCCTGTGTGTGTGTGTGTGTGTGTGTGTGTTTGTGTATGTGTGTTTGTGCATATGATCAGTTGCATGACACTGATTGGACATAACCAGTGCCTCCTTAGCCTTAAACAACATGATTGTGAAATCAAAACCATTCTGCATCTTATACAAAGAATAACCTGAATACTACTAGTAAGTTGTAGTCAAAGTCAAAGAAAAAACATGATTACATGAAATGTTTGTGGTACTGACTCAAAACTAAATGAGATGTCACACCAACTAAATGTTTTAAAGATATGATAGCAAATTAACTTTTTATACCACCACACTCTACTGCAGGTAGATTAAAAAAAAAAATAATAATAATAATATCTGTGTTTGCATGTACATTGAGTGATTGATTGATTGAATGTTATGCTACACAAATAAATATGTATTTTCTCTAAACTAATCCAATCATGGAATTCTTACACCCGTTAATGAAATGGTTGTCCCGGTTTCAATGACTTAGGTAGTTTCTTCCCACTGTTCTTAACCCTGGCAGTCATTATGAATGCAGGTTGCATTTGAATACAAATTTCAACTGATTTGAAAAGGAATTACACATCGCTTTGCAAATCAGCATGGTTTGCAGTGTTCATTTTACAATTCAATCAAAAAGGTAAAGCATGCTGGGAAACGATTTGAGGTGTAGCTTAGTTGGGGAGTTCAATTTAAGTATACATTACAAAAGGTATTTTGTAAGTATACCTTACAAAAGCATTTGCATTACTCATATGAAGGTGTACTGCTCACTTCAGTTGTTTAAGTTCCATAACATATTTTTTGTAAGTAATCGGTTTCCTCGAAATGTTTGACTAGCCAGAACTTATCCGGGTTTTACAGTTGAGGTATATTTATCATTGGGTGAATATGTTGAAGCCTTGGCCTGAAATTTTTTTTTCTTCACAGTTTTCTGTAAGTATTTTGATGGAATAAAGGTGATCCTATCTTTTTTCTGTCATTTGAACAATGTGAATTTCGATATGATTCCTGGTTCTCCCTTACTGTCATGTTGTCTATGGTTCCTGGAAAATAGAATATGGCTATTTTCTGTTTCCTCTTCTTTTCCTCATTCTTTTGTGGAACTTCTAGGCCTACAGAGAGACAGACAGACGCCATGGCCATCCTGCTGTTTCTAGTTTCCTTGAAAAGGCATAAAAAGTGGAGGTGCTGACAAAATAATAACATTCCTGAAAGATCATAATCCTTAATCGCATTCTACCCATTCTAATAATACCTTACTAGAACATTTAGAATGACTGATGGTTCAGGGATATCCTCATGAATAAAATACTGTATAAATACTATTGTGTACTACTGTAGTGTTTTTGCAAACTAAAGTATGAAAAAACACTATAGTGAATACTGAATTATTTAGTGAATACCGTAGTATTTACTGTAGTACTTAGTTAACTGTAGTAAAATAACTGTAGTACATACTATAGTAATTAATGTAGTTATTTTGCGGATTGTAGTATACTGTAGTATTTCCTGTAGTGTTTTTTGGACTGTAGTACACTGTAGTATTTATTGTACAGTTCTTGCCGACTGTAGTGTAATTGTCACTGCTGGCTGAAGGACTGGACCATGGTGCAGCATGGTAAGCGTACATTTTTTCTTTATTCAAAATGATGCCGACAAATGAAGAACAAAAACCAAACCGTGAAGCTTTGGGCTATGTGCCCTGAACAACAACAAAGTTAACTTCCCACAAAACAGGTGGGGGAAAAGGGTACCTAAGTATGGTTCTCAATCAGAGACAACGATAGACAGCTGTCCCTGATTGAGAACCATACCAGGCCAAGACATAGAATTACAAAACATAGACAAAAGGACATAGAATGCCCACCCTAGTCACACACTGGCCTAACCAAAATAGAGAATAAAAAGCCTCTCTATGGCCAGTAATGTATTATTTTTGCAGAGATTACTCTAGTATTTACTATAGTGTTTTTATCTATCCAAGCTGGCATAGCAGTTCAGACATCTTTGTCTTGTGTCCCATGTATATATATATTTTTCTTTGTATATATTTCATATATTTTTAAAAATATTTTTAACCTCAATTTCAGCATACTCTCCTGCAACCCTCCTCACCCAATGTGGTATGGATCTGCTATTTTCTATACTTTAGTACCAGAACACTAGCCAGTAGTCAGTTAGCCACTGCTAGCGGTCATCAGCTAACCTTAGCCCAGTCAACTCCTGCCAGCCTGCACAGCGCGATTCAACCCAGAGCATACAGGACTGCTTTTTCTCCACCAAATCTCCACATCTCCAGATTTCTACCGCAAGCTCTGAACCTTTTCACCTGGATCATCGCAGCTAGCTAGCTGCTATCCGAGTGGCTAGTCCTGGCTAACGTCTCTGTCCAGAAGCAAGCAGCAGTTAGCCTGGAACTTGCCTTGTGCTAGGCCCATCTACCGGCTAGCTGAAGAGGTCCATCAGCCACTCCTTGGGCTACAATACCTATTTTGCCAATTGCCCTGGACCCCTTTTACTGCCGACAAGGAGCACCGCCGAGCCATCACGACTGGTCTACTGACGTAATTCGCCAGAGGGGCTTTCAACAGGCTCCTTCGTCGCGACGTCCCCTGAAGGCCCATCATGACTGACGTGCCGAAAGTAAACTGCCTGTTACTCAGGCCCAGACGCTAGGATATGCATATAATTGGTAGCATTGTAGAGTTTCTAAAACTGTTAAAATAATGTCTGTGGGTATAACAGAACTGGTAGGCAGAAAAGGTAAGCGAAATTCCAAGAAAAATCCACCTAGACTGTTTTTTTGAGGTCACAGGCCTTTTCAGTGCAGGCCTATGGATATATTAAAAAAAAATAGGTCCCAGATTGCAGTTCCATTCAATGTCAACAGTTTTTAGACAGGGGTTCAGGCTTGTTTCTTGAAAAACGAACAAGTAGTTGTAGTTTATCCAAGGTGTTCTCATCAGGACAGGTAGACTTTTGGCGCGCGTGAACGAGGGCGTGCTCTTCGTTATTTTCCTTTTCTATTGAACACCGTTCTGTACATCTGAAATATTATTGTTTATTTAAATATTAGGGTACCTGAGGATTGATTAGAAACATTGTTTGACTTGTTTGGACAAAGTTTACCAGTAGCTTTTTGGATTCCTTTGTATGCATGTTGAAGGAGTGGATTACTGAAATCAATGGCACCAACTAAACTGATTTTTGGATATAAAAAGGGACTTTATCGAACATTCATTGTGTAGCTGGGACCCCTGAGATTGAAGATCTTCCTCTGTTTGCAAAGGCAAGAGATGTGTTTTATCGCTATTTTTGTGGATCCGGTGTTGGTTGAAAAAGTATTTTGATGTGGGGCGCTGTCCTCAGATAATCACATGGTATGCTTTCGCCGTAAAGCCTTTTTGAAATCTGACAACGCGGTTGGATTAACAAGAACGCAGTTGGAACGCGGTTGGATTAACAATAAGTTTTTAAATAATGTAAGACACTTTATAAGAAGAACTCTGTTGCATAACCCCAGTTCAAAAACACAGGCATTGAGGAAGTGTTTGCTTCTTTGTCACTAGATTCCTGAGAGAAGGGGGGAGGACAAGTGGCGATATGCATCTCATCAGTGGAAAAACAGGATACATGCCTGAGTTGTGCCATGTGCTGGATAGGGGCGCACACACACACACACACACACACACACACAGTACAACCGGACGGAGTGGGGGAGACACACCAGCGAACTCACAACCAGCGAACTCACAACCTGACCCGTCACCTTCTGACACTCTCTCTCTGAACAACAATAGTGTGTTGGTGAGTGGGTTCGGAGGGAGTCATAAGGTTCTAGATAAAACACCCACAGTGAAATCTGTAGAACACAAACACCCAGTTATGAGGCAACAGAATATGTACCATACTGTACTGTAGGTTCACTCTCATGGTATGGCCGTGTCGGTAATTTATTTGTCCTTGGACACCCACACAGCTCATTAGTGCATACAATCTAAAGTGCATGAACGAATATCAAAATAATGATATTAATGCAATCCATTACTGATGTTATTGTCATTACCATTCCCCTGGGTTGAATGACACTTCCGTGGAAGCAAGGTTTTATGTATTAACTTTTTCAGGTTGACTTGAGGACCTCTTTACTGAGGAATATGGTTGTTTTTCGTCATTGTGTTTTCTTTTTTTGGGTGTGTTTTCTATGTTCCTGTGCTGCCTTGATTGTGAAATTGTTGTGTAATTGTTGAGATGCAGGGCTCCATAGCAAAATAAACTTTGGTCTCAATGGAATTCCCTGCCAAACTAATGGTTAAATGAATAATCAGGCCAAGGTCCAAAACCATGTTACATGTTTCAGGTATTCACGGCTTATTTACGTAGGCTACACTTCCATTGGGTATCTTGGATATCTAGAGCTTACTATGGCTAAATAAAGAGACACCTCTGGTGGTGTCTAGTGTAGTGAAGGAGTTCCATTGAATATCTATATTGTTTATATAGATTGAATGGTATCTATACTGAACAAAAGTATAAACGTCAAAATGTCAAAGATTTTACTGAGTTCCAGTTCATATAAGGAAATCAGTCAGTTAAAATACATTTGTTAGGTCCTAATCTATGGATTTCACATCACTGGGAATATAGATATGCATCTGTTGGTCACAGACACCTTTAAAAAAAAAGTAGGGGTCTGGATCAGAAAACCAGTCAGTGTCTGGTGTAACCACCATTTGCCTCATGCAGCGCGACACTTCTCCTTTGCATAGAGTTGATCAGGCTGTTGATTGTGGCTGTTGTACAGGTCGATCCAGAGCATCCCAAACATGCTCAATGGGTGACGTCTGGTAAGTATGCAAGCTGTGAAAGAATTAGGCCATATTCAGGTTCCAGGAATTGTGTACAGGTCCTTGCGACATGGGTCCGTGCATTATCGTGCTGAGACACGAGGTGATGACGGCGGATGAATGGCACGACAATGGGCATCAGGATATTGTCACGGTATATCTGCATTCAAATTGCCATCGATAAAATGCAATTGTGTTCATTGTCCAAAGCTCATGCCTGCCCATACCGTAACCCCACCGCCACCATGGGGCACTCTGTTCATAACATCGACATCAGCAAACAGCTCGCACACACAACTCCATACACATGTTCTGCGGTTTTAAGGCTGGTTGGACGTACTGCCAAATTCTCGAAAATGACGTTGGAGGTTGACTTATCATAGAGAAATGGACAATCAATTCTCTGGAAACCTGGGGCGGCAGGGTAGCCTAGTGGTTAGGCTCTGGCAACCTGGGGCGGCAGGGTAGCCTAGTGGTTAGAGCGTTGGACTAGTAACTGGAAGGTTGAAAGTTCAAACCCCCAAGCTGAGTCTGTCGTTCTGCCCCTGAACAAACAGGCAGTTAACCCACTGTTCCTAGGCCGTCATTGGAAATAAGAAGAGTTGTTTAAAAAAAACACTCTGGTGGACATTCCTGCAGTCAGCATGCCAACTGTATACTCTCTCAAAACCTGAGATGAATCTGTTGCATTGTGTGCACATTTGAGTGGCCTTTTGTCTCCAGCACAAGGTGCACCTGTGTAATGGTCATGCTGTTTAATCAGCTTCTAGATATGCCACACCTGTCAAGTGTATGGATTATCTTGGCAAAGGATAAATGCTCACTAACAGTGATGTAAAACAAATTTGTGCAAAAAGAAATAGGAAATAAATGTTTTTTGTGCTTCTGGAAAATTTATAGGATATTTTATTTTCAACACTTTACATGTTAAGTTCATATTTTTTTTCAGTGTATATACAGTGCCTTGCAAATGTATGCAGACTCTTTGGATTTCTTATAATTGCATAGTTTTACAAAGTGGGATTAAAATGGATTTAATTGTTACTGTTTGTCAACAATCTACACAAAATACTCTCTTGTCAAAGACAAACAAAAATAGTGGTTGCATAAGTATTCAGCCCTTTGTTTAGGCAAGCCTAAATTAGTTCAGGAGTAAAATTTGGCTTAACAAATCACATAATAATTTATATGGACTTAATTTGTCCCAATACTTTAGGTCCCTAAAATGGAGGGACTATGCACAAAAGGGCTGTAATTTCTAAATGGTTCACCCAATATGGATGAAAATATCCTCAAAGCTGTGTCAAGGCACAAGGCGAGACCCAGATGCAGACACAGGAGGCAGATGTTTGGAGTCTTACAATGTTTATTAATAATCCAAAGGGGTAGGCAAGAGAATGATCGTGGACAGGCAAAAAGGTCAAAACCAGATCAGAGTCCAGGAGGTACAGAGTGGCAGACAGGCTTGTGGTCAAGGCAGGCAGAATGGTCAGGCAGGCGGGTACAAGGTCCAGAATCAGGCAAGGGTCAAAACTAGGAGGACTTGAAAAAGGAGAATAGCAAAATGAGTATGGGAAAAACACACTGGTTGACTTGAGTAAACATACAAGTTGAACTGACACAGAGAGACAGGAAACACAGGGATAAATACACTGGGGAAAATTAACTAAACCTGGAGGGTGTTGAGACAATCACAGGAACAGGTGAAACAGATCAGGGCGTGACAAGCGGACAGTCTGCTCTTTATGTGGCGTGGTAAGGTTGGACCCAGGTGCAGAGAAGAGCCCAGACGAGGAATCAGTAGTTAAGGATTAGCATAATACTTTACTAAGAAACAGTAGCCGCAGGACCACAGTACACTTAGGGGAAAAAAATAAATAACATCCATCATCTCAAAACCTCACTCAGGCAACAACCACACATAGTAGACAATTCAAGCTTCTGCAAAGGACAACAGAAAATACACCCCTTTTAACTTCTTGACGCACCCATCCATTTAGCGGGATCATTTTCATCAACACCCGCTGAATTGCAGGGCGCCAAATTCAAATTCAAATACAAATATTTAATTTTCATGAAATCACAAGTGCAATATAGCAAAACACAGCTTAGCTTGTTGTTAATCCACCTGGCGTGTCAGATTTCAATACAGCTTTTCGACGAAAGCATATATGTGTTTATGTAAGAACGTTTATGTAAGAACATCTCAGTAGACAAAATATTACAAAATATTACAAACAGCTTGCAGCCAAGTAGATTGGTCACAAAAGTCAGAAAAGCAATAGATGAAATCGCTTACCTTTGATCTTCGGATGTTTGCACTCACGAGACTCCCAGTTACAGAATAAATGTTCCTTTTGTTCCATAAAGATTATTTTTATATCCAAAATACCTCAGTTTGTTTGGCGCGGTATGTTCAGAAATCCACAGGCTCGAGCGGTCACGACATCGCTGAAAAAATTCCAAATAGTATCCGTAATGTCCATGGAAACATGTCAAACATTTTTTATAATCAATCCTCAGGTTGTTTTTAAAATATATAATCGATAATATATCGATTGTCGCTTTTTCAATAGGAGAGGGAGAGACAATGGCTGCCCTACTCTGTTGTGCAAGCAAAACTCTGCGAACACCCAGCTATCCACTGACGCGATGTGATCTATCTCACTCATTTTTCAAAATAAAAGCCTGAAACTATGTCTAAAGACTGTTCACAGCATGGGGAAGCCATAGGAAAATCTGGTTGATATCCCTTTAAATGGAGGCAAGGCATCCAATGGAACAGAGAGCTTTCAGGAAAAACAGCACTTCCTGGTTGGATTTTCCTCAGGTTTTCGCCTGCAATATCAGTTCTGTCATAGAGTGTTTTCTATCCTAATCTGACAATTCTATGCATATTCTAGTTTCTGGGCCTGAGAAATAGGCAGTTTCAAATGGGTACGTTCTTTTTGCCAAAAATGAAAATCCTGCCCCCTACACTCAACAAATTAACAGGGAAATCATAATGAGTAAATTGGACACACCTGAGAGTCGTTAATATCTCTAGGACGGTCTCTGCCACCCTCTGGTGACAGGTGGAACCATGACATGTCAACGTCATAATCATTGTATAATTTAAAATCCAAAGTGCTGGAGTACAGAGCCAAAACAACAAACAATGTGTCACTGTCCCAATACATTTAGAGCTCACTGTAAATAAAAAAGTGAAAAGAAGAACAGAAATATACACAACGGAAAATATTCCAAAACATGAGTAATACGGTGGTAATATGGTGGTAGCTGCATCATGGTATGGGTATTCTTGACATCGGCAAATACTGGAACTAAGCACAGTCTGGAAAAATGCTAGAGGAAAACTTGCTTCAGTCTGCTTTACACCAGAGACTGGGAGAGGAATTCACCTTTTAGCAGGACAATAACCTACAACACAAGGCCAAATATACACTGGAGTTGCTTACCAAGAAGACAGTGAATGTTCCTGAGTGTTATCGTTTTGACTTAAATCTGCAAGAAAATCTGTGGCAAGACTTGAAAAATTGCTGTCTAGCCATGATCCCAACATCTTGACAGAGCTTGAAGAATTTTTAAAAATATTGCACAGTCCATTTGTGCAAAGCTCTTATAGACTTACCCAAGAAGATTCAAAGCTGTAATCAATACTGTTATAGTGTGGACACTATATAAATAATTACATGGACTATGTTATTGTACTTACCTGCAGTATACTATGAATACTATTCATGTCTACATGTTTATTATTGGCCTTGACCGTGACCTTTCCCCTTTGATGATGTCATCACCCAGAGTTGTACCTGTTCAATGCGACTCTACCACAGGTTGACTGTATCACTTTGCTGTGTTTGTACCTTTTATTTATTAGGTTGAAAGTCAAGAAAAGTAATATTGAATTGCGTGTCGGCATTCCTTGTCAAGTTACTACAAATGCCAAAGATGTCTCTGACGTATTGACTCGGAGCTATTCAATTATATTTGATGCCTATTAATCATTCAAATAAATACATTTTTCTTCCACTTTAAAGTATTTTGTGTAGATTGTTGACAAACAATGGCAATTAAGTCAGTTTTAGTCCCACTTTTGTTACACAATAAAATGTGAAAAAAAATCCAAGGGGTCTGAATACTTTTGCAAGGCACTGTATACTCTGAATGAATTCTCAATGGACACAAGATAACCATCTCTGGAAGTATCTAATGTCAGATTTGCTGATGGCTACATGGAAGGTGTAGCTCGGGAATTCCACTGGATATCCGTATATTGAACATCTGTGTAGAGCGAATATATATAAATAAGTCTCAATTTTACATAATGAGAACCACCTATGGAGTAAGGTGTGTGAGATGTGCTGATGACTGCATGGGATACATATGGGGTTCCATTAGATATCCATAGCATTTACATTAGATCATCTATATTGAATATCTGTAGCATATAGATATAGTTATCTAGTTATACTCTCTATTCTCAGGGGACATATGAAGAGACAGACACCTCGGGAGGAAGTCCAGTGGTGTTGTGGATCTAGGGGTGCCGATGGCTCCATTGAATATCCATAGATGTTCTGGATTTCTCGTAGCCTATATAATGATTTCTAAATATACGCTGAATTATCCATGGACATACAGGATGAAGAGGCACACTGAATGATCTATGGACATATGAAGAAAGACAGCTATGGGGGTAGTTTAGGTAGTGTGAGATGTTCTGACTATAGCCAGACAGGGCAGAGAGGTGAAGGGAGGTGTCCTGGGAGCTATAAGTCCATGGTGCTGACTCCTGAGTCCTGCCCTTACGGGAAGCAGGAAATGGAGCGTGTTGTGAGGTCAGCACAGACAGACTTCTCAACCATGTAGGAGCTAAAAAAATAAAATACAAATTCAGCACATCATGGTGTCAATGGGAGGAGGTGGTAGAGTAGTGCGATTTTTGATTAGTTTAGTCTCATTTTATGTGTTCTAATGGGTTATATTGAGATTCCAGTACATTCAGGCAGATATTTTTTTTTAATGCACAAGTCAAGCTTTTTTCAACAGAAGTGGCTTCAGTACTTACTAAGAAGTATTTGAGCCTTTTTTTTAGCTGATAGTATCCTTTCTGTCTTCAATCTCAAACAAGAACAAATCTATTACTGATGTCTGGTCGGAGGTAAACATGAAAATATCCATTCTTCTGTGTGAAAGTGAATTAGGCCTATGTCCAGAAATAGAGCATCTGAAAAACAGACAGTGCTCCTCGGGAACAGGACATTGATTCAGTCCCCTAATGACTGATAGTAATTCCTCTCATTAGTAATGTCTGTACACAACAATAACCTCTGTAAGAAGACATGGAATGCATCTCAAATGGCACCCGATAACCTATGTAGTGCACAGGGCTCTGGCCAAAAGTAGTGCCCTATATAATATTGTGCATTATAAGGAATAGGGTGCCATTTGGGAAGAAGACATTGGGGTGTAATAGTGTTTTGGTACTGCACCGACAGTGTCGTAACCAGGTAGGCGGCCCAGTATTGTCATCTAAAGCAGGGTAGTTCCACAAAATGGTTGCCTTTTGCATCCCTTTGATATTTTAACTAGTAATTATGCACCAAAAAGCCTGTTATATTAAATGAATTGCACTTTAATATAAACCAAATGGAGAATTCTATAAATCAGTTTTAGGTTCTTGCAAAAAGGAACTGTAATGTATTAGCATTATTCAATAGTTGCAATAGTTTCAATAGTTTTGAAGAAGAAATTCCTAAAAGTTGTCAACAGTGACACTTTAATCAAAGATAATTATTCATTTGAATTTGAATTTGAAAGGTGTTGATTTAATAAAAAACGACATTTACTCTGCCATCTTTTAGAGCAAACATTGAAGAAAAGCTAACTAATTACATTGGTGCCAACAGGCAAATATTTCATTTTTGTTGAAGGAGAAACAGGATAACAGATCACACACCTGCTCGTCAAACATCTCATTCCAAAATCATTAGAATCCCCAAGGTGGAAAAATGTGCCTGTCTTCGAGCAAGGCAGTTAACCCCCAACAACAACTGCTCCCCCGATGACATTAATCAAGGCAGCCCCCTGCACCTCTCTGAGGTGAACTGCATTCAGTTGTGCAACTGACTAGGTTTTCCCTTCCCTCTAATCAGCGTGGTAGAAAAGGAAGTAAGTCTTCTGTCTATTTATAATTGCTTTATCATCTTTGAATGAGGTGGTTGAGCTCAGCACATCAACCCTGTTCACTCAATTAATGTTAGGAAAACTTGAATTTGATTTAACTTTCATTATGATTGGAACATATGTATAATTTATAATTTCATGAACACCATGTTGTCCCATGCTCTTCACCACATGAGGAGTAATAGCCGATCTTCACCTAAAACCTCAACCCTCTTATCGTCAACGCTGTTAGAGGCCCTGTTTCATATTATAGTGTTTGTTTGTACAATTGATACTTGATCAATGAGACAATGTTGGATTTTAACTAAGCATGCTTTCAAATAATGGTTAGGCAGTTACATATGTGTCCGTAACAGGGTTGACAGACAGTGTGGTACAAGTGTACATAAAATGCTCGTAGTTCATAGGATTTTAATGCCTTAGATGGGAAAATGTGTTTTTCAGTAGGCTAAACATATCCTTCATGCAAGATTTTAATGTTCTTAAAAGTTTGAATGTCCAAAAGGTACCTTTTTTATGGAATGACCCAGCAGATGACCAAAATACATTTCCAGGAGGAGTGAGGCTGGAAAACAGGAAAAGCAGGGAGGAGAGGAGGGGAGGGATGGGGAATTCTGTTGTGTGCTATGGGGGGTCAGGGTGTGTGAGCGTTTTTGGGCGGGGGGCAGTGTGTGTGTGTATTTAGGAGGGGTGGACAGTGTGGTGGTGGAGGGAGCTTCGCCCTGTTGGGGTGTTGTCACAGTATGCTGGCTTGCAAAGAGATGTTTAACTCCTATATGAATCAAGCCAGAGTGGATTCCCACAATCTGCATTCAAAATGACTGCCACAGTTCAAAAGATTTTTTAAAAATGTGATTACCTGAACCACGTGTCAAACTCATTCCATGGAGGGCCACCGCACATCTGCAGGTTTTTGCTCCTCCCTTGCACTTGATTGTGGAACTAAGGTCTCTGATTAGTAAGGAACTTACTCCTTTCAACTTAATTGAACGGAGAAACCAAAAAACAGCAGACACAAGGCCTATATAGTGTTAATATGCTGTTTAATAAGACATGGAGCCTATTTGAAATGATGAGCGCTTCTTACAGTCACCATTCATTGTTGTTTTTTGAATAATTTTTCATTCAAATCCTAGGGTACTTCAAAACCAAATGGTAGGTCCAGATAGTCACAAATATAGATGGATGTTGGTTAAATGGTGATCGTAAAGAATGGAGTGAATTTGGTGCAGCAGTTTTTTCTCCTGTGAGCAAGGAATGGTTTTTAGTGCTCTGATTACTTGGGAGTCAACCTCACTTGGGGGGTGGGCAGGTACCTTAGTGGTTAGAGCGTTGGGCCACTAACCAAAAGGTTGCTTGATCGAACTGAAAGGTTGCTTGATCAAAACCCGAGCTGACAAGGTTAAAAAAAATCAGTCGTTCTGCCCCTGAACAAGGCAACTAACCCTCTCTTCCCCGGTAGGCCGTCATTGTAAGTAAGAATTTGTTCTTAACTGACTTGCCTAGTTAAATAAAAGTAAAAAATATATATATCTTACTCACCGCTAGAGGACTGCGGGTCCCGGCAGAGATCTTTGGGATGAAAATATTTTTGTTGAAACCGCAGTTTATTTGGAGACGGTCTTTTTCCTGATTTGTATGCATTCGTCGAGGCCTCTCTGTTGTATTAAAAGCACATCTTTGTTGCATTTCACCTCTTCAACTTCACCTCTCCTCTCCCAGTTGGGCGCGCAAGTTATAGAATAGATGTGGTCTCAATTAAATATGCATGGGCGGAGAATCACATGGCAGTTTATCTTTCAAAGGATGTGACTTAAATATGATTAGACTATAGTTTAGGACAATGTCTGTACATACATTTTGATAATGGAAAGAAGTGGAGGGTGCTCAACCAACATGAGTTGAGGTGCAATCCAAAAATTTGATCATCATAGAAAAGGAAAATGTGGGCACAGTCTACAATGGTGAGCAAGCATTACACCTTTCCATTTTCAACACATATTGATTACCCATTTATTTGTCTCTGCCTTGCAAATTGTTGTGCTAAAACTAGGGTACATTCTATATGCAACAGTAGCTCAAGAGAAAGTGTCCGCTGTCATCATTCTTGCTGCTTCAAGTTCAGTAACCATACCTGCAAGATCAGGTGTGCATGTGGACTCAATTAAATAGAGTAGCCTAGGCTGTAGCCTATGCATGGGCGGAGAAGCATTGGGCAGTTTACTTTCCAAATATTGTACGTCCTAAATATGATTAGGTTTACTACATTTCCTAGAAAAAAATATAGATCCTCCATATTTGTCTCTGTCTGAAAGTATCTCCAACTCTGATCTCTTCAAACTAAGTCTAGTAATACCAATAGCCTAATATAATTGTCCACGTGAGAATCTCTGGTAATTTAACCTATTTCTTAGGTTATTTTTACGCATTTTGATGTTGCCTATAGGGTGCAAAATTACTGGGTCCATGGCTGGCAAGTGAGCTGCGTTACATACGCCTAAAACAAAATTTGAGGACTGCGGTTTGTTCGGGACAAGTTCTTGAGGTAGAGCGTGGGAGTCCAACACAGGGTGCAGGGGTACAGTAAGAAATGCTGCAGGAGCTGGGAAATGGGATGAATAAATAAGTCCTGCACAGACTTACAACCTCTCATTTGCCAGCCACCTGAATGTCCTGCTATGCCACTGGATCTGTGGGTCTGATAAAGATTCTTAAAAGATGAGAACCATTTCTCCCTATGGGTGAATGACAAACTAAAAATGGAAAAGGTAGACAAAACAACACACCAGTAAGAGGCCAGAAAAAACAACCCCAGAATCAAAAAACCAAAGCCAGCACACAGGCCCCCTACTAAATCAGAGGAACCATCTCCCTCTCCAAAACCTTTCCCCAATCCATTCCCTACCCACTCTTTCCCCACCCCTGATCCCTCCACCCTAGACTGTACAGGCCTGGATCCCTCCTCCTTCCTCCCTGCTGCCTTTGATACACCCCGCCCCCCACGGCCACTGGTTGCGCACAGCAGCAAACCAGCCAGCCTCAATCCAGACCCCCCGGGCCCTCAGATCCACCTTCACCCCTTCCTGTATCCCCACCAGTACAGGGGGCCACCAGTCAGTCAGTGAGGAGGCAGGCCAAGACCCATGAACAGCCAAGAAACACCAACAACCAGCTAAAGGCCCTCATCCACCTCTGCAACAGAACGACCAACCCCAGATCTCCCCCAATAATCATCCTGACCCTGACAATACACTCAAAACAGAAATAATTTCTCAGTCTCCAGCACCAGACCCAGTCCCAGCACTAGCACCAGTGCCAACACCAGAGCACCGGAAGAGGTGTGGAGGAGGGACCAAAAATCAAACCTTCATCCAGAGCGAGTAGACCACAGGGGAGTTCCACCATTGACCTACGGGTCTTTATTGTGTGTTTGCCTGCTCCTCAGGTTGTCCTTCCTCCTCTATGATCAAACACCTGTCCCAGAACCAACCAAATTCCCAGTTTCCAGCACCAGACCACCAGACGAGGCGCAGAGGAGGGACAAAACTTCATACCTTTACCCGGAGTGAGCAGGCCACAAGGGAGATCCACCACTGACCTCCAGATCTAGGGCTTCCTTGTGTCTGCTTGCTCCTCAGGTTGTCCTTCTGCCCCTATATAGAGCCAGATCCCAGTTTCCTGTTCCAGTACCAGACCCAGAACCAATCCCTGGTTTTCAGTCCACCACAGCATGGTTCCCAGTTTTCATCTCCCCTTCGCCAGCCACGAGCACAGCAGCGGCCACCACAACTGCCATCTCCATCCAGCTGCTGCCAGCCCAGACACTACTCCTTCCCCTCCCCCAACACAAGGACACAGACATACCATAAACCGCTCCAACAGATCAACCACTCCAGTAAAGACTCAAAACTCCTACGAGATTGGGTAATCAACAGGAAGGTAAGGTTGGAGGATGGCATGAGTAGATCTGTTAAGGGAGCATGGCAGCAGCGGGCGGCTCGATAATGAGTTTCCTGAAGTGCCACACGGAGATGGAATTCATGTCGGAAGCCTAGTTAAGGTAGAGGGCGGATGTCGAGAAGAAGTGTTGTGGAATATCTAAGCAATGGTAAGAGAGACTGCAGATTCTTTCAAACAACAGTTTGCTGACTATGCACTTCAACAGTTGCACAGTCAAGGCCGGTTCTCAGCTTTTATAGAGAAGCACATCATTTTTGTGTGCGCAATTAGTTGTCTGTGCAGATTTAAGATATCACAAGGTTGATAGCCCGAGGGCTCAACCGTCTAACTGCATTCACAACAGCAAAGCACTATAATGTGATCCTTTCTGCAAGTTTCCATACATATTAAACCCATAGGATGTCACATGCTGCTGTCGCACCCAAGTGGACCCTAGCTAAACGGCCAGTCTTATGACTAAGTCACACAAAGACAAGTTTGTATCAGGTTAGAAAAAACACTAGCAACTAAACAAACAATTCTTCAAACAGTATAACTAATTACAGTTGAAGTTGGAAGTTTACATACACCTTTGCAAAATACATTAACTCAGTTTTTCACAATTCCTGACATTTAATCCTAGTAAAAATTCCCTGTTTTAGGTTAGTTAGGGTCACCACTTCATTTTAAGAATGTGAAATGTCAGAATAATAGTAGAGAGAATGATTTATTTCAGCTTTTATTTATTTCATCATATTCCCAGTGGGTCGGAAGTTTACATACACTCAATTAGTATTTGGTAGCATTGCCTTTTAAATTGTTTAACTTAGGTCAATAGTTTTGGGTAGCCTTCAGCAAGCTTCCCACAATAATTTGGGTTAATTATGGCCCATTCCTCCTGACAGAGCTGGTGTAACTGAGTCAGGTTTGTAGGCCTCCTTGCTTGCATACGCTTTTTCAGTTCTGCCCACACATGTTCTATGGGATTGAGGTCAAGGCTTTGTGATGGCCACTCCAATACCTTGACTTTGTTGTCCTTAATTAAGCCATTTTGCCACAACTTTGGAAGCATGCTTGGGTCATTAATCATTTGGAAGACCCATTTGAGACCAAGCTTTAACTTCCTGACTGATGTCCTGAGATGTTGCTTCAATATATCTACATCATTTTCCTTCCCCATGTTGCCATCTATTTTGTGAAGTGCACCAGTCCCTCCTGCAGCAAAGCACCCCCACAACATGATAATGCCACCCCCATGATGCTGCCACCCCCATGGTTGGGATGGTGTTCTTCGGCTTGTAAGCCTCCCCCTTTTTCCTAATTTTCCTAACATAATGATGGCCATTATGGCCATTATGGCCAAACAGTTATATTTTTGTTTCATCAGATCAGAGAACATTTCTACAAAAAGAACGATCTTTGTCCCCATGTGCAGTTGCAATCTGTAGTCTGGGTTTTTTATGGCGGTTTTGGAGCAGTGGCTTCTTCCTTGCTGAGCGGCCTTTCAGATTATGTCGATATAGGGCTCATTTTACTGTGGATATAGATACAGTGCCTTGCGAAAGTATTCGGCCCCCTTGAACTTTGCGACCTTTTGCCACATTTCAGGCTTCAAACATAAAGATATAAAACTGTATTTTTTGTGAAGAATCAACAACAAGTGGGACACAATCATGAAGTGGAACGACATTTATTGGATATTTCAAACTTTTTTAACAAATCAAAAATTGAAAAATTGGGCGTGCAAAATTATTCAGCCCCTTTACTTTCAGTGCAGCAAACTCTCTCCAGAAGTTCAGTGAGGATCTCTGAATGATCCAATGTTGACCTAAATGACTAATGATGATAAATACAATCCACCTGTGTGTAATCAAGTCTCCGTATAAATGCACCTGCACTGTGATAGTCTCAGAGGTTCGTTAAAAGCGCAGAGAGCATCATGAAGAACAAGGAACACACCAGGCAGGTCCGAGATACTGTTGTGAAGAAGTTTAAAGCCGGATTTGGATACAAAAAGATTTCCCAAGCTTTAAACATCCCAAGGAGCACTGTGCAAGCGATAATATTGAAATGGAAGGAGTATCAGACCACTGCAAATCTACCAAGACCTGGCCGTCCCTCTAAACTTTCAGCTCATACAAGGAGAAGACGGATCAGAGATGCAGCCAAGAGGCCCATGATCACTCTGGATGGACTGCAGAGATCTACAGCTGAGGTGGGAGACTCTGTCCATAGGACAACAATCAGTCGTATATTGCACAAATCTGGCCTTTATGGAAGAGTGGCAAGAAGAAAGCATTTCTTAAAGATATCCATAAAAAGTGTTGTTTAAATTTTGCCACAAGCCACCTGGGAGACACACAAAACATGTGGAAGAAGGTGCTCTGGTCAGATGAAACCAAAATTGAACTTTTTGGCAACAATGCAAAACGTTATGTTTGACGTAAAAGCAACACAGCTCATCACCCTGAACACACCATCCCCACTGTCAAACATGGTGGCGGCAGCATCATGGTTTGGGCCTGCTTTTCTTCAGCAGGGACAGGGAAGATGGTTAAAATTGATGGGAAGATGGATGGAGCCAAATACAGGACCATTCTGGAAGAAAACCTGATGGAGTCTGCTAAAGACCTGAGACTGGGACGCAGATTTGTCTTCCAACAAGACAATGATCCAAAACATAAAGCAAAATCTACAATGGAATGGTTCAAAAATAAACATATCCAGGTGTTAGAATGGCCAAGTCAAAGTCCAGACCTGAATCCAATCGAGAATCTGTGGAAAGAACTGAAAACTGCTGTTCACAAATGCTCTCCATCCAACCTCACTGAGCTCGAGCTGTTTTGCAAGGAGGAATGGGAAAAAATGTCAGTCTCTCGATGTGCAAAACTGATAGAGACATACCCCAAGCGACTTACAGCTGTAATCGCAGCAAAAGGTGGCGCTACAAAGTATTAACTTAAGGGGGCTGAATAATTTTGCACGCCCAATTTTTCCGTTTTTGATTTGTTAAAAACGTTTGAAATATCCAATAAATGTCGTTCCACTTCATGATTGTGTCCCACTTGTTGTTGATTCTTCACAAAAAAATACAGTTTTATATCTTTATGTTTGAAGCCTGAAATGTGGCAAAAGGTCGCAAAGTTCAAGGGGGCCGAATACTTTCGCAAGGCACTGTACATTTGTACCTGTTTCCTCCAGCATCTTCACTAGTTCCTTTGCTGTTGCTTTGGGATTAATTTGCACTATTCACACCAAAGTATGTTCATCTCTAGGAGACCGAATGTATCTTCTTGTAATGGGTGCGTGTTGGTGGCAGGGAAGTCAGGCGCAGGAGAATGAACTTGGTATAAAGGGAGTCGTTTAACCTTTTTGGGATAGGGCGCAGCATTTTCACTTTTGGATGAATAGCGTGCCCATAGTGAACTGCCTCCTACTCTGTCCCGATGCTAACATATAATAATATATTATTAGTAGTATTGGATAGAAAACACTCTGAAGTTTCTAAAACTGTTTGAATGATGTCTGTGAGTATAACAGAACTCATATGGCAGGCAAAAACCTGAGAGAAATCCAACCAGGAAGTGGGACATCTGAGGTTTGTAGTTTTTCAAAGCTTGGCCAACCAAATACACATTGAGATATGGATGAGGTTGCACTTCCTAGGGCTTCCACTAGATGTCAACCGTCTTTTGAAACTTGAATGAGGATTCTACTATAAAGGAGGGGCTCATGTGACCTCTTTGAGTCAGTGGTCTGGTAGAGAGCCTTGGTCTCATGACGCGCGCTCCCGACAGAGTGACCTCGCATTCCAGTGCTTTTTCTGAAGACAAAGGAATTCTCCGGTTGGAACATTATTGATGTTTTATGTTAAAAACATCATAACGATTGATTACATACATTGTTTGACATGTTTCTAAAGGACTGTAATGGAACTTCTCAAGTTTTTGTCTGGATGAAGTGCCTGCGCCTCATGAAGATGGATTACTGGGCTGAACACTCTAACAACAAGTGGCTATTTGGACATAAATTATCAAACTTTATGGAACAAATCAGTCATTAATTGTCGAACTGGGATTCCTGGGAGTGCCTTCTGATGAAGATCATCAAAGGTAAGTGAATATTTATGCTGTTGTTTCTAACTTTGTTGATTCCATTCCTCTGGCTGTTTTGGGCTCTGAGCGCCGTTCTCAGATTATGATTTTTCCTGACACAGCGGTTGCATTAAGGAGAAGTCCATCATTAATTCTGTGAATAACACTAGTATCTTTTATCAATGTTTATTATGAGTATTTCTGCAAAATCACCGGATATTTTGGAATCAAAATATTACTGCACGTAAGGCGCAAATGTAAACTGAAATTTTGGGATATAAATATGCACATTATCGAACAAAACAAACATGTATTGTGTAACACAATGTCCTATGAGTGTCATCTGATGAAGATTATCAAAGGTTAGTGATTAATTTTATCTATATTTCTACTTTTTGTGATTCCTATCTTTGGCTGGAGAAATGTCTGTGTTTTTTCGACTTGGCGGTGATCTAACATAATCATATGTTGTGCTTTAGCAGTAAAGCATTTTTGAAATCGGACACAATGGGTAGATTAACAAGACGTTTATCTTTCATTTGCTATATTGGACTTGTTAATGTGTGAAAGTTCCATATTTATAAAAAATATTTTTGAATTTTGCGTGCTGCCTTTTCAGCGGAATGTTGTCGAGGGGTTCCTAGAAAGGTTGGGATAAAAGTTAACAAAAACTCCAAAAACCAAAATGTATAAAATAATCAAAGTGGGTACAAAACCCGTCACGCACCAACACATAACTTGCACAAGCATACAATCAAACAATCATCGACAAGGACATGAGGGGAAACAGAGGGTTAAATACACAACATGTAATTGATGGGATCTGAACCAGGTGTGATGGAAGACAAGACAAAACCAATGGAAATTAAAAAATGGATCAGTTAATGGCTAGAAGTTTGGTGATGTCGACCGCCGAACACCACTCGAACAAGGAGATGGGCCGACTTCGGCGGAAGTCGGTATCGACACTCCTTCCTGAGCGGTATCGAAGCTGCATGGTCTCATGGTGTTTATACTTGCATACTATTGTTTGTACAGATGAACGTGGTACCTTCAGGCATTTGGAAATTGCTCCCAAGGATGAACCAAGCTTGTGGAGGTCTACAATTTTTTTTCTGAGGTCTAGGCTGATTTATTTTGATCTTCACATGATGTCAAGCAAAGAAGCACTGAGTTTGAGGGTAGGCCTTGAAATACATCCACAGGTACACCTCCAATTGACTCAAATAATATTAATCTGCAAAAGCTTCTAAAGCCATGACATCGTTTTCTGGAATTTTCCAAGCTGTTTAAAGGCACAGTCAACTTAGTGTATGTAAACTTCTGACCCACTGGAATTATAATACAGTGAATTACAGTGAAAACAGTGAATACAGTGAATTATAAGTGAAATAATCTGTCTGTAAACAATTGTTGGAAAAATTATTTGTGTCATGCACAAAGTAGTCATGCCAAAACTATTGTTTCGAAATTTGTGGAGTGGTTGGAAAACAAGTTTTAATGACTCCAGTTCAACACTGATTCCTCGTCTGGTCTCTTCTCTGCACCTGGGTCCAACCTTACCACATCACATATTTGACATGAGATCCTCTCTAAGCTTTACAAATATATGAATCTGAACATAAATGGCAACACCTCCACCATTGTCGTGCTACCACTGCATAATCTAAGTGAATTTCAGAGAGTCTGTATATGAATATTATCTGATACTAGCAAGCTATCGATTTCACGAACCTTGTTTCTGAGGCTACATATTTTAATGTGGGCTATTTTTAGGACTTTTCTGGGATTCTTGATTTTTTTTATTTGAGTCACACCAGTACGGCAAACAGAGAGAAAGCGGCAGACTTGCTCACTGTATGGATCCTGGCTGTACATGCACTATAAAGCGGGAGATATTAACGGGAGACATTAACGACACTCCGGTGCCTCCAATTTACTCATTATCATGTTAAAAGAGGTTAAAATAGGTGTGTTTTCTGTTGTCCTTTGCAGAAGCTTGAATTGTTTACTGTGTGTGGTTGTGTCCCAAGTGAGGTGTCGAGACAGTGTTTGCTGTTTTTTCAAGTGTACTGTTCATACACAATTTTGAACAGAAATACAATGGTTCATTGGATCAGTCTAAAACTTTGCACATTCACTGCTGCCATCTAGTTTCCAAAATCTAAACTGTGCCTGGGCTGGAATAATACATTATGGCATTTATCTTGCATTTCAAAGATGATGGTACAAAAAAAATACATGTAATATCTTTTACCAGATCTAATATGTTATATTCTCCTACATTCATTTCACATTTACACAAACTTCAAAGTGTTTCCTTTCAAATGCTTCAGGTACTGAGCAACAGGCAGTTAGATTTGGGCATGTCATTTTCATTTCAAATTTGAAAAAAAGGGGTGGTTAAGAGGATATTAATAGGCAAAATTACACATTCTGTTAACATCTCCAAAGTGTTATTTCCTTGCAATTTGTAGTCTGACATGAATTTACATATGATAACGTCTCACAAAGTAGTTTGGGTGTAGTCAACTACTTTTTCAAAGTAACTTAATTTATGTAAACTATATTTATAAGGGTTTGCTGTGGTGTAGCTAAACTTATTTCTGTGTGAAGTAATTGATAGCTTGGTAAACTATATTTTCAGAGAAGCTTCCCCAACAGTGATCAATAGGATTCAGCCCCTGATTTAACTTACTGTACTGGGTGTTTGTTGTGGTGTGGATAAGATACTGTACAAGGAGACTGGATTTTGCCTCCTGGTGTATTTCACAAGGTTTCCATTGAGGGTTGAATTGAGATATGAAAGGAAGAAGGCAGGTGTTATGCGTAAAGAAAAGACAGAAACAACAGTAAAAATCCACAAACTCCACCAATGAGCAATGAAAAGACTGGCGATAAGGGTCTTTCTAGTCCTCGTCTTAGAGCATCCTAATAGTATTGAATGGTAGGCCCCCTGATGTGTCTGTGTACCTCAGTAAACCTGCAGATGTCCGTCTCCTATTGTGTGGTAATGACATATTGCTGCATTCTGTCATCTCTGTAGAGGGATGTCAGGAGAGGACAGTTAATCTTTCTACTGTCTGTGTGTGTGTGTGCGCGTGTGTCAGCAGGTAGTCCAGGGTGACAGGGATCAATAATGCATTAGGCCTCATCACAGCTGCCTGCCGGCTAGGGAGAGACAGCACTGGTACCACACTCCTATGGCCTGACTCCTCTCCTCCCTGAGAGAGAAAGAATGATAGAAATAGCCTGACACGAAGAGATAAGAAAGGAAGACAGGGATAGCGAGAGAGAGAAATGGAAGACAGAGACAGATTTGGATGATAAAAACCTAAGCAAACTGTTTCTGCCTCTTCACCAGAAATGCAACATTCTGAGCCATTGAAATTTGATAGGCTAACTGATCATTTGGAGTCTTTTGGGAGCTCGTTTCAGAGCACAAAAGGTTGAGACAGGGGAAGGATCTATTGTTTAGTAGGATGGTTTGGTGCAAGGTTACACTACAGAACATCTGCCTTCTTCTCCCCACCCCCCACCTTGCCCCCACACCCCTTAACACACACACACATACACACACACAAATACAGATTTATAGAACGCATAGTGACATACAAGAAAAAGCAATGTGCTGCTGCGCTCAAATGGGTAAAAACTATAAGGCCATGGAGATATGGTACAAGGGGCTCTTTGTACCATATTGTCTATGACAAACGGAATGAACATGCTAAAATAAAAACTAAATAACACTTTATTTGCGTAATCCATCTGTACGTAGATGCTTTACAGACTACCAGTAACATTTCAAATAACTATCAACTACCTGTAGCTCTAACCGTAACCTTAACCCTTATCCTATCCTTAAACTCAACCCTTACCCTGACTTTAGCCTGAACCTTAACCCTTACTCTAACACTTATTCTAAACCTATTCTTAACCTTAGCAAACAGTTGCTTATCAACAGATAGTTTGTTGATAGTATGGCCATCTACAGATGGAATATCTGCACTATCCAATTAAAGTGTGACCAAAAATGGAAAAACACCTGATCTTTTTTTTATTTAACTGGGCAAGTCTTTTTTTTTTTTTTTTTTAAATGACAGCTTACACCAGCCAAACCTGGACGACACTGGGCCAATTGTGCGCCGCCCTATCGGACTCCCAATCACAGCTGGGAGTGATACAGCCTGGATTCAAACCAGGGTGTCTTTAGTGACACCTCAAACACTGAGATGCAGTGCCCTAGACCACTGCCCCACTCAAGAGCCCTCCTTCTATGACATAGCTTTAACCTGGATTCACCTGGTCAGTCTATGATCTCTTATTGATGTAACTTGTTAAATCCACTTCAATCCGTGTAGATAAAGGGGAGGATACAGGTTAAATATCGATTTTTAAGCATTCAGACAATTGAGACATGGATTGTGTATGTGTGCCATTCAGAGGGTGAGCTGGCAAGACAAAATATTTATTTCATCAAATCAAATCAAATTGTATTGGTTACATGCATGTGTTTAGCAGATGTTATTGCGGGTGTTGCGAAATGCTTGTGTTTCTAGCTTCAACAGTGCAGTAATATCTAACAAGTAATATCTAACAATTTCCCAACATATACCCAATACACACAAATCTAAGTAAGGAATGGAATTAAGATTATTAGACTAAAATACAGTAGAATAGTACATAATACAGTGTGTGTATATGAGATGAGTAAGAGTATGAGATAAGTAATGCAAGATATGTAAACATTATTAAAGTGACTAGTGTTCCATTTATTGACTGTAGGCTGCAGCCTCTATGTGCGAGTGATGGCTATTTAACAGTATGATGGCATTGAGATAGAAGCTGTTTTTCAGTCTCTTGGTTCCAGCTTTGGTGCACCTGTACTAACCTCGCCTTCTGGATGATAGCAGGAGGGAACAGACAGTGACTCGGTGGTTGTTGTCCTTGGTGATCTTTTTGGCCTTCCTGTGCCATCAGGTAGTTTGCCCCCGGGGATGTGTTGGGCAGACCGCAACCCCCTCTGTAGGGAGGTGTGGGCGATGCAGTTGCCATACCAAGTGTTGATACAGCTCGGCAGGAGGCTCTCAATTGTGCATCTGTACAAGTTTGTGAGGATTTTAGGTGCCAAGACAAATTTCTTCAGCCTCCTGAGGTTGAAGAGGCACTGTTGCGCCTTCTTCACCACACTGTCTGTGTGGGTGGACCATTTCATTTTGTCAATGATGTGTATGCCGAGGAACATCAAGCTTTCCACCTCCACTGCAGTCCCGTCGATGTGGATAGTAGGGTGCTCCCTCTGCTGATTCCTGAAGTCCACGATCATCTCGTTTGTTTTGTTGACATTGAGTGAGAGGTTATTTTCCTGGCACCACACTCCCAGAGCTCTCACCTCCTCTCTGTAGGCTGTCTCGTCATTGTTGGTAATCAAACGTACTACTGTTGCGTCCTCGGCAAACTTGATGATTGAGTTGGAGTCAAGGGTGAACAGGGAGTACAGGAGGGGTCTGAGAACGCACCCTTGTGGGGCCCCAGTGTTGAGGATCAGCAAAGTGGAGGTGTTGTATCCTACCCTCAACACCTGGGGGTGGCCCATAAGGAAGTCCAGGATCCAGTTGCACAGGGTGGAGTTCAGACCCAGGGCCTCGAGCTTAATGATGAGCTTGGAGGGTACTTTGGTGTTGAATGCTAAGCTATAGTTAGTGAACAGCACTCTTACGTAGCTATTCCTCTTGTCCATAGGGCAGTGTTGCGATGTGATGGCGATTGCATCGTCTGTGGATCTATTGGGATGGTAAGCAAATTGAAGTGGGTCTATGGTGACAGGTGATAGAGGTGATATGACCCTTAACTAGTCTCTCAAAGCACTTGAGAGACAGAAGTGAGTGCTATGGGGCGAAGTGAGTGCTATGGCACATGATGACAGAAGTGAGTGCTATGGGGCGATAGTCATTTAGTTCAGTTACCTTTACTCTGGGGTGCTGTATAATGCTTATTTTATAGAAGCACATATCTATCTAGGCCAGGTATTCCCAAACTGGAATACCCCCAGGGGTACACGCAATGCCGTCAGAGTTATTCACAATTTTTGATTAACAAATAAGGTTTTATATGTAAATGGTTCAATAAAGAGCAACATTATTTATTATCATTATATTATTATTTGTTCCCTGGTCCTATAATAGCTCTTTGTCACTTCCTATGAGCCAGGTTGTGACAAAAACTCACACTCATTCTTATATAAATGTATCGTAGCAAATAGCAAATAACAACATTTGAGAGTGCGCTGACCCTGGTGCTAGAGTGTTGTCCACAGCTGGAGGTTGAATGTTTGAAGGGGTACAGGACTATAAAACGTGTGGGAACCACCGAACAAGGTCTATTTGCTAATTTTTATTAGGATGTAAATGCCATATGGTGTAATTGATAGTGTACCTCGCAGCAATAAAATGTAAACACATACGTATTTATCACAGCAACACCTCCATAGGTGGTGGGCCATGGCAAGCTATCTGCTTTAGCTTTTGAGGCGATCGATCTCTGTCGAGGGAGGAGCTGTTTTGTGTATATTTATTTATTCTGGACACATTTCTCTTTGTTGGCAATGTCATATCTTCAAATTTTTTCAAAATACTTAGTTTTATGTTTACTAGCTGGACAGGAAAAATGATGCTGAGTACTAAATTGTAAACCAATCAAATCTTGTGTACTATCCATGGTATTATCTCTGCTGAATAGGTCTGCAAATTACATTATCCTTATCTAAGGTAGTAGACAGCTGGTGACATTTCAAAAGAGATCTCCATCCGACAAACTGCTATCAAGTATTTAGTTATAGAAACGTGACACCATCAATGCAAGCTGTAAACGACTCCCAACTTAGAACAAAGCAACCTTAGTGTAACGGTTTTCTAGGTGTGAAGGAGAGTCGGACCAAAATGCAGCGTGTCTATTGCAATCCATGTTTAATGAAGAAAACACACTAAACACAAACACTACCAAAACAATAAACTTAACGAAAACCGAAACAGCCTATACTTGTGTAACCTAACACAGACACAATGACATCAGAACACTAAGGACAATCACCCACAAACACACAGTGAAACCCAGGCTACCTAAATATGGTTCCCAATCAGAGACAATGACTAACACCTGCCTCTGATTGAGAACCATATCAGGCCAGACATAGAAATAGACAAACAAGACATCCAACATAGAATGCCCACCCAGTTCACGTCCTGACCAACACTAAAACAAGGAAAACACACACGAACGATGGTCAGAACGTGACAGTACCCCCCTCCAAGGTGCGGACTCCGGACGCACAACTTAAACCTATAGGGGAGGGTGTGGGTGGGCATCTGTCCGCGGTGGCGGCTCTGGCGCTGGACATGGACCCCACTCCATAATAGTCTTTGTCCACCTCCTTAGCGTCCCTAGATAGGTGACCCTCCTAAGAGACAGCTCGGGACAGAGGGGAAGCTCGGAACAGAAGGACAGCTCGGGACAGAGGTAGCTCGGGACTGATGGGTAGCTCAGCACTGAGAGGAAGCTCAGCACTGAGAGGAAGCTCAGGCAGGTGGTTGGATCCGGCAGATCCTGGCTGGCTGGCGGTTCTGGAAGATCCTGGCTGACTGGCGGATCCGGAAGATCCTGGCTGACTGGCGGATCCGGAAGATCCTGGTCGACTGGCAGATCTGGAAGAGTCTGGTCGACTGGCAGATCTGGAAGAGTCTGGTCGACTGGCAGATCTGGAAGAGTCTGGTCGACTGGCAGATCTGGAAGAGTCTGGTCGACTGGCAGATCTGGAAGAGAAAAGGCAGATCTGGAAGAGTCTGGTCGACTGGCAGATCTGGAAGAGTCTGGTCGACTGGCAGATCTGGAAGAGTCTGGTCGACTGGCAGATCTGGAAGAGTCTGGTCGACTGGCAGATCAGAGTCCGGTCGACTGGCAGATCTGAGAGTCCGGTCGACTGGCAGATCAAGAGTCTCTGGCTCTGGCTGCTCCATGCTGACTGGCTGCTCCATGATGACTGGCAGCTCTGGCTGCTCCATGCTGACTGGCTGCTCCATGCTGACTGGCAGCTCTGGCTGCTCCATGCTGACTGGCTGCTCCATGCTGACTAGCAGCTCTGGCTGCTCCATGCTGACTGGCTGCTCTGGCTGCTCCATGCTGACTGGCGGCCCTGGCTGCTCCATGCTGACTGGCGGCCCTGGCTGCTCCATACTGACTGGCGGCCCTGGCTGCTCCATGCTAACTGGCAGCTCTGGCGGCTCCTTGCAGACTGGCAGCTCTGGCGGCTCCTTGCAGACTGGCAGCTCTGGCGGCTCCTTGCAGACTGGCAGCTTTGGCGGCATCCTGCAGACAGGCAGCTCTGGCGGCTCCTTGCAGACTGGCAGCTCCTTGCAGACTGGCAGCTCTATGCAGACTGGCAGCTCCTTGCAGACTGGCAGCTCCTTGCAGACTGGCAGCTCCTTGCAGACTGGCAGCTCTATGCAGACTGGCAGCTCCTTGCAAACTGGCAGCTCTATGCAGACTGGCAGCTCCTTGCAGACTGGCAGCTCCTTGCAGACTGGCAGCTCCTTGCAGACTGGCAGCTCCTTGCAGACTGGTAGCTCCTTGCAGACTGGCAGCTCCTTGCAGACTGACAGTTCCGAACAGGCGGGAGACTCCGGCAGCGCTGTAGAGGCTGACAGCGCTAAACAGGCGGGAGACTCCAACAGCGCTGAAAAGGAGGAAGGCTCTGGCAGCGCTGGACAGGCGAGACGCACTGTAGGCCTGATGCGTGGTGCTGGCACTGGTGGTACTGGGCCGAGGACACGCACAGGAAGCCTGGTGCGGGGAGCTGCTACCGGAGGGCTGGGGTGTGGAGGTGGTACTGGAAAAACCGGACCGTGCAGGCGCACTGGAGCTCTTGAGCACCGAGCCTGCCCAACCTTACCTGGTTGAATGCTCACGGTCGCCCTGCCAGTGCGGCGAGGTGGAATAGCCCGCACTGGGCTATGCAGGCGAACCGGAGACACCGAGCGCAAGGCTGGTGCCATGTAAGCCGGCCCAAGGAGACGCACTGGGGACCAGCTGCGTAGAGCCGGCTTCATGGCATTAGGCTCGACGCTCAATCTAGGCCGGCCGACACGCGGAGCTGGAATATACCGCACCGGGCTATGCACCCGCACTGGAGACACCGTGCGCACCACTGCATAACACGATGCCTGTCCGGTCTCTCTAGCCCCCCGGTAAGCACAGGGAGTTTGCGCAGGTCTCCTACCTGGCGTAGCCATACTCCCTGTTAGCCCCCCCCCAAGAAATTTTTGGGGCTGCCTCTCGGGCTTCCTTGCCAGCCGTGTTCCCTCATATCGCCGGCTCCTCTCTCCGGCTGCCTCAGCTCTCCTAAGTGCCTCCACCTGTTCCCATGGGAGGCGATCTCTTCCAGCCAGTATCTCCTCCCAAGTGTAACAGCCCTTGCCATCCAAAACGTCCTCCCATGTCCATTCCTCTTTACGCTGCTGTTGCTGCCCGTTGACACGCTGCTTGGTCCGTTGGTGGTGGGTGATTCTGTAACGGTTTTCTAGGTGTGAAGGAGAGTCGGACCAAAATGCAGCGTGTCTATTGCAATCCATGTTTAATGAAGAAAACACACTAAACACAAACACTACCAAAACAATAAACTTAACGAAAACCGAAACAGCCTATACTTGTGTAACCTAACACAGAAACAATGACATCAGAACACTAAGGACAATCACCCACAAACACACAGTGAAACCCAGGCTACCTAAATATGGTTCCCAATCAGAGACAATGACTAACACCTGCCTCTGATTGAGAACCATATCAGGCCAGACATAGAAATAGACAAACAAGACATCCAACATAGAATGCCCACCCAGTTCACATCCTGACCAACACTAAAACAAGGAAAACACACACGAACGATGGTCAGAACGTGACACTTAGTAATGTAGCTCGCTCGCTACTTACAATATGTAGAACTGTTGCTAGCTAGCAAGAGCAGATAGCTTTATCACTAGCTAGTATGTTATTCTGGGACAAGGATCGTTTTAACTAACAGTTTATTTCAAGTAATAATTTAAGACTACAAAAATGTATAGAACAACTAGTGCAAATACAATAGAGTTATCAAGGCAGGAACCACTAATTTCATTCATACCTACAACTAAGAAATGCCACATTATCCCTGTCAAAAGTTGGACTAAGATGATTTCAGAGCACCCTGCCTCAGACTGTCAGGAAGTTCATTTTCTACCTCATAAACTACATTCCCTTTGCTATGATGATTTAATTTATTAATTATTGTCTCTCAGTTTTGTCTCACATGATCTATTCAGCTCTCCTGTGTCCTGTTCGCAGAAATCAACCAACTGCTATTGACCAAAAACATTGTGCTGATTCACTCACCTGCGAGGAGAACCAACCTACTGCAGTGTGAACTAGCCCTACTGTCACATTGACATTGAGACCACATATACATTTGCCTGTTGTCTTTTCTTTGTGGGCTTTGTCTTATAAAGTCTAGAGCATTTTAGAGTTGAATAACTCCAATTACAGATACACAGATATTCAATGTAGAATCAGTTTAACAGGTGACAAATTATTTTACTATTGTAACATGCAGTGGGGAGAATGCTATTGTCTCTGTCAGGAGCCCAGGCTTTTTCCATAGATGGTATCGTTCTCGTCTCTGGACCACACAAGCTTTAGATTGCATTCTGCTAAGGCAGGGTTTCCCCAAACTCAGTTCTGCCATCCCTGGGTGCACTTTTTGGTTGTTGACCCAGCACTACACAGCCAATCAAAATAACTAACTCGTCATCAAGCTTTGATTATTTGATTCGGCTGAGCAGTGCTAGAGCAAAAACTGAGTTAGGAAGGATGCCTGTATCTTTGAGGTGACTGGATGTATTGATAAACCATCCAAAGTGTAAATAATAACTTCACCATGCTCAAAGGGATATTCAATGGCTGGGCCCTTCTTTAAGAGGTATTGGAAAACCTGCCCTTGTCTTTTTGGTTTAATCCGTGTGTCTAATTCACTTCTCTACTGAGGGACCTTACTGATAATTATTGTATGTGTGGGGTACAGAGATAAGGTAATCACTTAAAGTCTTGTTTATCTAACTGCATTGTCTGATTTACAATAGGCTTTACAGCGAATGCATGCCATGCGATTGTTTGAGGACGGCACCCCACTTCAAAATATTTTGATTTGAGTAATCCACTTGTTCAACCTGCAGAGAAAGGAATCCAAAAAGCTACTGCTAAACTTTGTTAAAACACGTCAAAATGCATTTCTATTTAATCCTCAGGTACCCTAAAATTAAACTATAATATTTAATATTTAAAATAAGTTGTTCAATAGGAAAGCAAAATTAGCAGGTGTGCATCCTCTTCGTCGCGCACACAAACTGATTTCCAACTCTGACTCCCAGTACTAAAACTCAAAATTTGGATTTGGACATGACCCTATACGTTCCATTGGAAGAGCATTGGCTCTCAAAAAAAAAATCTGGTTAGTTTTTCTTTGGATTTTCTACTACCATATCAATTGTGTCTCATACATTATTTTAACATTTCTACAAACTTCAACGTGTTTTCTATCCAATGGTACCAATTATATGCATATTCTGGCTTATCCTGGTTTACTTTTGGCACGTCAGTCAGACAGGAAGTGGAGAAAAATAGATCCTAGCCTGAAGAAGTTAAGCTTTTAACCGATGTAAGACACTTGTATGTACCTAGAGTACTCATTCTGCATACGCATTCATTAATATTTCTAACTCCACTGGGGAGAAGTAGGAGGTTCGAGCCCTTTTTTCTCCTGTTGCCATGATGAATCATGTTATCTGCATTCCATTGATGAGGGCTTTTTATCTCCTCATGCACATGCTTTACTCAGGGTTAACTTAACTCAGAGTTCATTGAACTACTTGCTATCACCTGTTCTGAAACCAAAAACCTAAGTTTGAGAGCTCAGAGTTAGTCAACCCAGAGTTCAGGTTTAAACTCTGAGTTTGTTAAACCTGCTTTCTGAAAAACTGCCCTGGACACGCAGGTTGAAATATCAAAACAAACTCTGCACCAACTATATTCATTTGGGGACAGGTCGAAAAGCATTAAACATTCATGGCAATTTAGCTAGCTAACTTGCTGTTGCTTGCTAATTTGTCCTGGGATATAAACTTTGGGTTCTTATTTTACCTGAAATGCACAAGGTCCTCTACTCTGAAAATTAACCCACAGGTAAAAGTTTTTTTTCTAGTACTCTCTCTTCCTTCAGGCTTCTTCTTCTTTGGACTTTATATGGCAGTTGGCAACCAACTTAAAGATGCATTATCAAAACCGACTGGACTGGAGTGTGGACCTCAGTTCATCTTTCAATCACCCACATGGGTATATACTCCTAAAAACCAGTGAGGAGATGGCACGTGGGGATACGCTCCTAAAAAACAATGAGAAGATGGGAGAGGCAGGACTTTCAGCATGTTGAGTGTCACAAATAGAAACAAGTTCTGTTTTAGCGCCTGGCTACGCAGAAGCTCATTGACGTGCACAAGCAATGTGGGTGCAATGATTGAATAACATGTACATGTACATTTATTTTGCAACGAGTGCGGTCTGGTCAGCATGTTAGACACTCGGCCCTCCGTGGAATGAGTTTGAAACGTGATCTAAAGCAGCTTAACCTCTAGCGTCGAGCAATCCCGGTATCCGGGAGCGTAATCATAGCCTCAAGCTCATTACCATAACGCAACGTTTCCTATTCATGAAAATCGCAAATGAAATGAAATAAATATATTGAAACGCAAGCTTAGCCTTTTGTTAACAACACTGTCATCTCAGATTTTCAAAATATGCATTAACCAAAGCTACACAAGCATTTGTGTAAGAGTATTGATAGCCTAGCATAGCATTAAGCCTAGCATTCAGCAGGCAACGTTTTCACAAAAACAAGAAAAGCATTCAAATAAAATAATTTACCTTTGAAGAACTTCGATTGTTTTCAATGACGAGACTCTCAGTTAGATAGCAAATGTTCATTATTTCCAAAAAGATTATTTGTGTAAGAGAAATAGCTCCGTTTTGTTCATCACGTTAGGCTAAGAAAAAAATAACGAAAATGCAGTCACTTACAATGCCAAACTTTTTTCCAAATTAGCTCCATAATATCGACAGAAACATGGCAAACGTTGTTTAGAATCAATCCTCAAGGTGTTTTTCACAATTCTATTCTATGAAAAATCATTCCTGGCAGTCGGTTTCTCATCAGAACCATACGGAAAAGTACTGCAGCTGGAGATTACGCAATAATTGCGACGGAGGACCTGGTAAATGTAGTCTCTTATGGTCAATCTTCCAATGATATGTCTACAAATACATCACAATGCTGCAGACACCTTGGGGAAAACGTGGAAAAGGTAAGCTCCTAGCTCCTCCACAGCCATATAAGGAGTCATTGCCATGAGGCGGTTTAAAAAAATGCGGCACTTCCTGATTGTATTTTTATCTGGGTTTTTTCTGTAACATCAGTTCTGTGGCACTCACAGACAATATCTTTGCCGTTCTGGAAACGTCAGAGTGTTTTCTTTCCAAAGATGTCAATTATATGCATAGTCGAGCATCTTTTCGTGACAAAATATCTTGTTTAAAACGGGAACGTTTTTCATCCAAAAATTAAAAGAGCGCCCCCTATATCGAAGAAGTTAACTGGAACAACTATTTTAGTACAGATTGGATTAGTTTAGAAAAATGTATGTAATTTATGTTCTTTTTTTTGAGTAGGCCTAGCATAAGATTAATGAATCAGTATATGTGTAACGGATGTGAAACGGCTAGCTTAGTTAGCGGTGGTGCGCGCTAAATAGTGTTTCAATCTGTGACGTCACTTGCTCTGAGACCTTGAAGTAGTAGTTCCCCTTGCTCTGCAAGGGCCACGGCTGTTGTGGAGCGATGGGTAACGATGCTTCGTGGGTGTCAGTTGTTGGTGTGTGCAGAGGATCCCTGGTATGGGCGAGGGGACGGTCTAAAGTTATACTGTTACATATGTACATGCAGAATATAGATTGAAACAAACATTTTTTTTTAAACAGACCTTCAGTAGAGAGTGCTGGGAAGTATGATAATTAAGGCCGTGGTTTTGGTTTACCACTGGTTATAAACACCATCACTATGGTTATTTTACACCAATATTTTACACCAACACCAATGAGTGTTAATTTTACACTTAGAGAGTTAATGTAACAACTGAATCAACACTAGAATTGTCACACTGAAAAATAAACAGTAGGTAACATTGGCCAATTTGCTGTGTGAGACAGAATCACTGCTTGTTCCTTGTTCTGCTATAGCTAGACATCCAGGCTCCTGTGTAGCAGTTTTCACGTCTCGCTGAGTCCAAAAGGCTGCTCTTTTAAAGAAAAAAGGCTGTCTGAAAGTAATAAAATGAAAAAAAGGAGTGTGTGAAAAGTAATGCCAATTTATTTCTCTCACACAGGATGATGTAACCAAATGAATATCCTGCATCTTTGCAATATCCTGCATAACTGCATATTTTAAACATTCTCTGACTGGTGTCTTGGTTCTTGTTGTCACATCTCTCTCTCTCTCTCTCTTTCTCTTTCTCCCTCTTCAGTGGGCTCGGAGCAGATAAAGGCCTCTCTGTTCCGGAGACAAAGGAAGCTCTTTCTGAAGGAAGAATGCTGAGTTTCCGGTGTGAGCTGCCTGGTCGTGTTGGAGGGGAGAGGAAGGGCAGACGGCTGGGCATGAATACGAGATGCACTGGGGGGGGGGCTCGATGAGTGTACGTGGGGGCTCGATGAGTGTGCGTGTGTGTGTGTGTGTGTGTGTGTGTGTGTGTGTGTGTGTGTGTGTGTGTGTGTGTGTGTGTGTGTGTGTGTGTGTGTGTGTGTGTGTGAGCAAATGGCCATCCAGGGTGTGCGGTTAAAGGGGGTGCAGAGTTTGTCTTGGCCTGGCAGGAACCAGCCAGCACCACAACTACACCCCTCTTCCACAATGAACCAGAGAGAGAGAAAGAGGAGACACTGAACCCTGTGTGTGGATTAAATTGAGGGCACCGTTTAGATAACTCTAAACTACAGTAAAGGACATATTGGGACAAGCCCTTTCTTAGATAAATATTGTGCACACAGTAGGACACACATTGGGATGCACTGCCATACTGGGACAACCGTGTCAACAGAGTTAGCAGATTGGGACAAGGCCCCACTCAGATAACAGTAAGGACACATTGGGACAAACTGGCATACTAGGACAGTGCAACTGAGTTAGTAGCAAAGCCTGTGAGTGTATCCCTTATTTTCAGGCGGCAGGGTAGCCTAGTGGTTAGCGTGTTGGACTAGTAACCAGAAGGTTGCAAGTTCAAATCCCCGTTCTGTTGTTCTGCCCTCAACAGGCAGTTAGGCTGTCATTGAAAATAAGAATTTGTTCTTAACTGACTTGCCTATTTAAATAAAGGTAAAACATTACATTTTAAAAATTCATCTATGGGAAAACAATTTCTTGGAGATGTTATTGTTTTCCCATTAGATGAATAAGGGATAAACTCACAGGCCGTATAAGGCCTTATGTTGAGGGCCTAGTTTTATGCTGATGCAGTGGCCTGAAACCAATGGTTAACATGCCACATCAGGCCTGCATGTCACATTAAGTATCTTGCAAAGTGATGTGTAATCCAGCCAGAGTGGGGACATCCAACATTTGGAATAACTGCCAGGGTTGGGAGGACTAAAATATGACACTACCTAAAGCCTCTTAACTGGAACAACCATTTCAGTAACAGCTACAATTAGTCCTAGTAACATATTGGATTGGTTGAGAAAAATGTATGTTATTTATATAACATTAATCAATCAATATACATGCAAAACACTGGTTATTAACACCAAAACTAGGGATTTTACACAAATGAGTGTTTATTTAACACTTACAGAGGGAATTTAACTCCTGAATCAACACTAGGTAACACTGGCCAATTTGTTGTGTAGGAACCTTAATACTGGTACAAGTCAATGTGAAAACAACCTCTCCAGGATATGCTGTAAGGACCTCTTAATACTGCAATAGTTGTTGGAAAACAGAGAAAGGTCAGAGCCATTACAGCTCAAGCACTTCACACTGTTAATAACACGAATCAGTAACATTGGTACATTTGCTCTATTTGATCGAATACAATGTACAGTTTATCAAAAGTGCATGATAATAAATGGGGGTTGTGTGTTTGTGTTCATGTGCATCCCCCTGTGTTTGTATGTGTGTGTTCATGCCCATGTGTGTGTCAGTGGTGTACTGTACTGTGTGAGAGACATAAACAAAACAGAGTGGGTGGGTGTGTCTAGACTGTTGAGTACAGTACAGTATGTTATTGAACTGAGCAGCCATCCAGCCAGTCAAGGTATGACTGACATCAGTGTGTTACACTCAGTGGCTTAGTGTTAACAGGGAGGCAGCAGTGTGCTGTGTTTATGTTTCTGTGCGTTCCTATATGTGTTACTGTGTGTGCTTGTAGGATTGTGTGTGAACTTGTAGGGCAGGACACAGTGTTCCCTGTGGTGTGTGGCTGATTACCTGGAGGTAATAGGAGGATAACACTGTTCTGCGAGCCAGGCCAGACTGTACTGCACTGTACACACAGTCCTGTCACAAATCACCATCATGATGAGAGATTTAGGGACAGTCTGAGCCTAGGCGCGTGTGTGTGTGTGTGTGTGTGTGTGTGTGTGTGTGTGTGTGTGTGTGTGTGTGTGTGTGTGTGTGTGTGTGTGTGTGTGTGTGTGTGTGTGTGACGTTTGTGTGTGTGAGTGTGTGTGTGTGTGACGTTTGTATGTGTGTGATGGGGGCGGGAGTTTCCGGGACAGACTGAGCCTAGGTATGTGTGTTTGTGTCAGCCCCGGCTGAGATTGTACTTTAGTAGCCTTACTGTATAACACCTTTCAACATTTATAGCAAAGAGTAATACATACTGTACCTCTCCTAATGAGGTACCTCATACTGTACCTCTCCCATCTGCAATTGTGCTAACATAATTGCAGAAGGGTTTTCTAATGCTCAATTAGCCTTTTAAAATGATAAACTTGGATTAGCTAACACAACATGCCATTTGAACGCAGGAGTGATGGTTGCTGATATTGGGTCTCTGAACGCCTATTTAGACATTCCATAAAAAATCTGCCGTTTCGAGATACAATAGTCATTTACAACATTAACACTGTATTTCTGATCAATTTGATGTTATTTTAATGGACAAAAAAGGTGTTTTTCTTTCAAAAACAAGGACCCAAACTTTTGAACGGTAGTGTTAAGAAAAGTCTGAAAAGATTTGGTGGGATATTACTGCTAAGAATGAGTGGCGAAAGCCTAGCTGGTGATGGCTAGAGGGTGGAGATTGTGGTGGCTATGAAGGGATAATGTGCAAAAAAACACACCACTGCTTCAAGCTAATTATCTTGTGGTGTGAGCAATCCTCCACATACAACCCCCTCCATACACACTCGTATTCTCGCACACTCCCTCATGGCTACCTTTTACCGCCAGGCCACTGAACCAGCACAGCCGACATCACATGTTCACATCATATGTTCATGTTACACAATCTTTCATCTTTTCGACCTAGCCTTACTTCTAGCCTATCCTCCCCAGTTTAGGTGCCACCAACCTCCTGTGTTGTACAGGGTTGGCTGTGTACAATTTGCTTTCTTGTCAGCATCAGCAAATTTATGAGCAGGCTCCAGACACAGGTCAATTTCTGGAGATGAGAGGAGGAAGCCAGCGCCCGAAGGTGAGGTCCGGAGAGCTCTGTCACTTTCTGTTTTATCTTTCTGTCTGTCTGGCTGTCTGACTGTTGACCAATTCTGTCTGTCTGTCTGTCTGTCTGTCTGTCTGTCTGTCTGTCTGTCTGTTTGTCTGACTCACAGCCCTCTTAGATCCACCCTCATCATTTCTCATATCATAAACCTAATTAGGTCATTGCACACACATGCAGACTAAACACAAACACACACTCTCTCAATTACACAGATATTGCAAATCAATGAAACAGAACATCCCAGAGAGAATACAATGACAATGTTCTGTTCTCCATGATGTGGGCAATTCTGTGGAGGACATATTTACAGTTCAGGATTGGTTTCATGTCCTGTGCATTGGGACTGCTTGCATGTGTGTTGGGACAGAGAAACCACCAGGCTACTGTCAGTACATGGTGTACTATACGTGCATGGTCCTACCCAACACAAGAGCTTGTGAGGCAAGAACGCAAAATGCTGATGTAACCTTGGTGTAGTAAAACCTTTAGTTGTAAGGATTACAACAAGTGATGCAAACTTCATGTTGAGAAACCCTTTACTGTAAGGATAAATGATGTGTGTGTGTGCGTGTGCTTGTGTGTGTGCGTGTGTGTGTGTGTGTGTGTGTGTGCGTGTGTGTGTGTGTGTGTGTGTGTGTGTGTGTGTGTGTGTGTGTGTGCGTGCGTGTGTGTGTGTGTGTGTGTGTGTGTGTGTGTGTGTGTGTGTGTGTGTGTGTGTGTGTGTGTGTGTGTGTGTGTGTGTGTGTGTGTGTGTGTGTGTGTGTGTGTGTGTGTGTGTGTGTGTGTGTGTGTGTGTGTGTGTTGCATGTTCCTTGCAGCATCTCTCTGCTTTTTGTGTTCCTTGCCACGACAGCTCAAATGTATCCACTATAAAAATGTGCTGTCATTTTTTTCAGTAAATTACTGGCAGCACAGTAGCCAGTAAATTATTGTAGACTAACAGAACCTTTAACATATTTAACACATATGTACAACATATTACTGGAACACCTGACTACAATAACATGCAGCATTCCTCAAATGTATAGAATATGACTGGAAGCAAAGTGGTTACAGTACTTTCAATACCTATTTTATTTTACTGGCCTGAACTACAATTCATGTAGCCTATTTTGTTAATTATAATACAGGTATTTTGTATTTTCTAATACAAATGTATACTCACAAGTAGACCACTTGACTACAACATTCTCGATAATGGTAACATGTGACTGTGGTATCTTCTTGTTTACAAGTTTAATAAACTGACTATAATTCTCTCTGGATAAGAGCGTCTGCTAAATTACCAAAATGTTAAAGGGGAATTTCACCCTGGCTCTGCCACGGCAAATTGTCATTATTATATCAGTAGCATGACATTTTTGTCATAAACATCCAAATTGTCCAAACCACAAGCCAGAAACAAGCACTTTTTCATTTCACTGGTAGAATCGGGAAGTTTTGACTGCGTATTCGTCTGCTCATAGTGAACCACAAAGTCCATTATTCACAGAGAATGCAGACATCACCCCGCTAGGTAGATGGGGCGTGCCCACAAACTTGGTTCAATGCGTTGTTTACTTTTGAACAGCCAACACACAGTAATCTCAGAACTTCTCTAGGCAATTATTTTTTACGTTTGTTTTTCACTAATGTTTTTCATCATCATTTCTTTTAAATTTTGTTTTATTCTATTATTGACTGCATGTTTGTTTACTCCATGTGTAACTCTGTGTTGTTTGTGATGCACTGCTTTGCTTTATCTTGGCCAGGTCGCAGTTGTAAATGAGAACTTGTTCTCAACTAGCCTACCTGGTTAAATAAAGATGAAATAAATCAAGTGAAAACATTTAAAAATCATCCCTATGTAGTGTTCTGTCTGCCTGTGCTAATTACAAACAAGTTATCTTTCATCGTTCTACCTACCAGAGATATACTCAGATGCTGCCAGTAGTTTGCGGCTACCAAGAATGATGCTTACAGTGACCAAAGATTTTCAGGCTGAATGGATGGGGGATCAATTTAGATGACAGCTGAGAAGTGATGCGATACCATCTTTTTCACCCGTCACAACAACACAGAAAATGATTCTTACTATTTATTCTAGAGGTAACACAACGTTAGCTGGACTAGGTAAATTAGCTACGTTAGTTAACGTTACGGTCCTGTATTGAACTCTGAAAGCCATCAGCTAAATCATATAGCTAGCTATCTTTTGGATACACACTGACAATCAAGTTCACATATGCCATGGTCACTGCTAGACTGGTAAGCTACCTTCAGCAGAGTAAACATGTTTGTCTATTTGTTCCATCTTTGACTAACTTTAGCTAACTTAAGCTAGCTGACGTTAGCAAAATGAGTAACTCAATCTGATAGCCATTTATTCCACCCTTGTCTGGAAAACACTCTGTTACTAAATATAGAATTGTCAATATATCTATCTCACGCTTGGTGTGTTGGTAGTATTGATGAATGTGTATAAATTGTCTATGGTTAGTTAGTTGGTTCTACAGCTGGCTAGCAGCCTTGCTGGCAATTTAGTGATGCTAACTAGCTAACAGCACGCTGACAATATTAAAATGTCCATGTGAAGTGTGCTGAGCAAGCCAGTCTAATAGAGATCAATACAATTAGTGGGGTGGTTAAATTGAGCATTGTTGTGTGTTTTATTGTGAATGCAACATAACAAAACAAACTATGCAAGAGATTTTGTTGTAGGCAGAACACGTCTGAGAAGGATTCTACTGTGCACTGAGTAGGATTCTATTGTGCACGACTCAGCCTGTACTCTACACAGACCAGTGCAGCATAAACAATCAGAGCTGTAGTATGCCTATATGCAAATAGACCATTGCCATATACGGATCTGTGCCATTTACTTTGAACTGCTCTGGGTTGACTGCTGTGGTCATGAGTAGATGTGCTTGTTTTGAGATCAAAGCAGAGCTGCATGTAGCCTCGTAGGCACATTTTGTTCATATCCTTTGCTAGTTAGTGAGTTTTAGGCCAGTTATACAGTATATACTTTGTAGTCAGCAATGAGGGAGTGATTGCTTCCTACAAAAGCACAAAACGTGTTCATTTTGTATTTATTAAGGATCCAAGGCAGCAGCTAATCTTCATGGGGTCCAGCAACATAAATGACATAACATTTCATAACACTTTACCCAATCCATTTAACCCCACTTTTGAGAAAATGTGTTGAGAATGTTTTGGTACAGCAATTGAGCTCTTCTTTGTTTACACCCATTCGGCATCATTCACGCCCTCTTAAGCCTTAGCTGCACCCATCTCAGAACCTTACAACATGGGGCCGTGCTAATGCTAAAACATTAGGTTATGGTGGCAGATGAATGCCACGACAATGGGCCTAAGGAACTTGTCACAGTATCTCTGTGCATTTAAATTGCCATTGATATAATGCAATTGTGTTCATTGTCTGCAGATAATACAACATCCAGTGCATAGAGTGTATTTGTCTGTGTCTCTTCACAGTCCCCGCTGTTCCATAAGTTGTTTTTTAATCTGGATATGGAATAGTGCGTCGACCCATGGACATCCCGGTTGGGCCAGCTGTGACAGAGCCTGGGCTCGAAATCCAGGGTATCTGTTGGCACAGCTAGCATTGCGATGCAGTGCCCTAGACCACTGTGCCACCTGGGAGGACCACTATCAACACTTCTTACAAAGACAAGTAGTGATGAAGTCAATCTCTTCTCCACTTTGAGCCATGAGAGATGTACAGCTACCTCAACCCCATATTGTTATTTCTTTCTTTGCTCTTTTGTTCTTTTAATATGTTATGGGATGCATTTTCTCTGTTGTTTTTGATGGTAGGCCACACTGGTAAGCCTACATTATGATCAAATAACCACAGTAGCCTACTTGGCCACTGTTAAAACTTAAAGCAGCTACAGCCTCAGCGTTCATAGTAAAAGCGCACTGGAAGTTGCAGAATTTTCACAACATTCAAGTTTTTGCTCTCAGCAGACATGAAATGCTCAGTGCCGAAATGTTTTTGAGAGAACATTGCTTGCAGTTCCAGCAAATTTTCTGTAAGAGGTCCACATAGTTGGTTGTTGAGGTCTACGAACCCTACAGAACTTATCTTATCACGCAGACAGGTCAAGGCCATTCGCCATAAGCACTCTGCTTCCCCAGCCCACCATGCCAAACACCATTGCCAGTGTACCGAAGCCAGATAAATATTTATATTTTTTAATCAGTCCTCAAAATGTGTCTGCCGTTATGGATTCACATAAGATATTTATATAAGCTGTACCAACCTGGAAGTGCTGTTTTTCCTGAAAGCTCTCTGTTCCATTGCCTGACTTGGCTCCATTTAACCTCTTGAAGCTAGGGGGCACTATATTTATGTTTGGAAAAATAACGTTCCCGAAGTAAACAGCCTATTTCTCAGGACCAGGTGATAGAATATGCATATAATTGACAGATTAGGATAGAAAACACTCTAGTTTCCAAAACTGACAAAATATTGTCTGTGAGTATAACAGAACTGATATTGCAGGCGAAACCCTGAGAAAAATCAAACCAGGAAGTGGCTTCTATTTTGAAAACTCCATGTTCCATAGCTTCCCATTGCTCCATTTAAAGGGATATCAACCAGATTCCTTTTCCTATTGCTTCCTCAAGGTGTCAACAGTCTTCAGACATAGTTTCAGGCTTTTATTTTGAAAAATAAGCCAGAACGATAACATCGCGTCAAGTGGTCACATGAGATTTGCTCGCGCAAAACAATTTTTGAAGCTATTGTTTTTCCCTCTCCTACTGTGAAAGACATTTGCGGTTGATATATTATCGATTATATATTTTAAAAACAACCTGAGGATTGATTATAAAAAACATTAGACATGTTTCTGTGGACATTACTGATATTATTTGGAATTTGTCTGCGTTGTCGTGACCTCTCTTTCCTGTGTATTTCTGAACATAATGCGCCAAACAAACGGAGGTATTTTGGATATAAAAATAATCTTTATGGAACAAAAGGAACATTTGTTGTGTAACTGGGAGTCTCGTGAGTGAAAACATCCGAAGATCATCAAAGATAAACAATTATTTTGATTGCTTTTCTGATTTTCATGACCAAGCTACCTGATGCTAAGTGTATTTATTAATGTTTTGTCATGCGATCGATAAACTTACACAAACGCTTGGATTTCTTTCGCTGTAAAGCATAATTTCAAAATCTGAGACGATACGTGGATTAACAAAAGGCAAAGCTGTGTTTTGCAATATTGCACTTGTGATTTCATGAATATGAATATTTTTAGTAATATTATTTGACTGAGGCGCTATGCTATTCAGCAGTTGCTGATGACAATTATCCCGCTTAAGGGATGGGTAGCGTCAAGAAGTTAAAGGGATATCAACCAGATTCATTTTCCTATGGCTTCCCCATGGTGTGAACAGTCTTTAGAAATAGTTTCAGGCTTTTATTTTGACAAATGAGCGAGAAAGATCACATCGCGTCATTGGATGGCTGTTTGCCAGCAGCGTTTTGCATGCGCAACAGCTTGGAGCAGACATTTTCTCTCTCTCTCCTATTGAAGAAGCTACAGTCTCGGATGAAATATTATCGATTATATATTGTAAAAACAACCTGAGGGTTGATTATAAAAAACGTTTGACATGTTTCTATGACCTCTACGGAAACTATTTGGAATTTTTGTCTGCCTGGTCTTGACCGCTCAAGCCTGTGGATTTCTGAACATAACGTTCCAACCAAATTGAGGTATTTTGGATATAAAAATAATCTTTATGGAACAAAAGGAACTTTTATTGTGTAACTGGAAGTCTCGTGAGTGCAAACATACGAAGATCATCAAAGGTAAGCGATTAATTTTATTGCTTTTCTGACTTTCTCGACCAATCTAATTGGCTGCAAGCTGTTTGTAATGTTTTGTCTACTGAGAGAGATGTCCTTACATAAACGCTTGGTATGCTTTGGCCGAAAAGCTTTTTGGAAATCTGACATGCCAGGTTGATTAACAACAAGCTAAACTGTGTTTTGCTATATTGTTCTTGTGATTCCATGAAAATAAAATATTTTTAGTAATTTAATTTGAATTTGGCGCTCTGCAATTCAGCGGATGTTGGCGAAAATGATCCCAGTAACGTGATGGGTGCATCAAGAAGTTATGTCTTTATTGAAGACTCATCTCTTCAGTAGGTCCTATGATTGAGTGTAATCTGGCCCAGGAGTGTGAAGGTGAACGGAAAGGCACTGGAGCAACGAACCTCCCTTGCGGTCTCTGCCTGGCCGGTTCCCCTCTCTCCACTGTGATTCTCTGCCTCTAACCCTATTACAGTGGTTGAGTCACTGGTTTACTTACTGGTGCTCTTCCATGCCGTTCCTAGGAGGGGTGCATCACTTGAGTGGGTTGAGTCACTGACGTGGTATTCCTGTTTTCCTAGCCACCATGCTTCTAACTCACCACGGACAAATCTAGTGCTCAGTGTACACTGACAAAAAAGATTGCGAGTCATGCACAGACCCAGGCCAATTTGCTTCCACTTTGCTGATGATGTGGTCTGCATCGCATATGATCTTCACAGTGCAGAACAGTAATTAGCTGCAGTAGCTGTATTGTGAAGTATCTTTCATTTGGAATGCTAAAGGCTATTATTTAGGCCTACCTGCACATTAATGCTGTGGAAAGACTTCCTATTCACATAAACTCCTTCATGTTCGCTTAGGATCTCACTTCATGAATGCCACAGGATTGAAAATGGATGAATGCAACAACCATGTCTCTGTCACTAACAAATACAGTCTTGGGTGATAGCTCGAAAATTCACTGGAGATTCAAGGCACTCTAGTAAATATGCAAATAAGGCTTTACACAAAGCCGTGTGTTAATTTAATACTGAAAAGTGTGGAGCCATATAGACAGTGTTAAATGTAAGACTCACAGTGTTAATTTAATACTGAAAAGTGTGGAGCCATATAGACACTGTGTTAAATGTAAGACTCTCAGTGTTGATTTAACACTGGAGAATTTGCTGAGCACCCAAACGTCTTGTCTGCTTGAGAAATAAGACTTGCCATCCATTACACACAGACACAGACAGACATAGACATACACAGACGTGTGCGTGCACACGTACACATACACAATCCTGTCTACAGGGCAGAGTATTTCCCTGCATGTCTATTTACAGTCCCAAACTGAGGTCATAGAAAATATGAGGTGCAAACTAAACCCTGTATCATTACAGTAAGCTCCTGCTTGATGGCATTTTGTTATGATGCTTAACAGAAGCATGGCCTATGACTTGTCAACCTACTACAGTACAGTCAGTGTTCAACTTTCAACCAATTGCTGAACCATTACTGTATGCAAGCCACTGCATTTTTTTAAATGATGCTTAACATTAGTCTAGACGAGGACTTGTCACCCTATACGGTAACTTTCCACCAATTTCTGGACCCTTAGCTTTGAGCTCTTGAAAAGAGCTACAGTGTATATAAATCCAACGATTGTTAACTATTGCTGTACTTAAAGGAGACGGAGAAACAAAAAGTTGAACATGTCAACCACTACAGTACAGTAAGTGTTGAACTTTCAACCCATGACTTGACCCTCAACTTCAGAACACAAGTACAGCAAAGTGCTGAACATTTAACTGATCGCTTTAATCTGACCCCCACCCTGAATACAACCGCTTAGTGCGTCTTGTCATTATCCCTTCTTTCTCTCAGTTCTCTTTCTCTCCTTCCTGTCATTCCCACCTTAGGAACCCCTGGTGTTGTGTTGACTATATACAGTATGACCTTTGATCTAAAGGAGCCTGTAGTCCACCACATTGTGGCCTGAGCCGCCGCAGCTGACCCTACGCTCTGATTGTTTACATAAGTAAAGCATAGAGAGAGCCTGAACTCTGACACACAGAGCAGGTTATCATGGCAGGGCAGCTGTAATATATACACACGCACGCGCACGCACGCACACCTATATATTCTACATTAAAATACAGTATTAGGCTTATATTAGGCTGCCTATTGCTATTATGTCTTTCCATAAGTTGGAGACAGAATATTGTCTCTGGGTAATCAATACAGTAATAGTTGATTGGCTCTTCACTTATCTTTGCAAGCATTGTAATACTTCCTATTTTGAGTCAATTACAGCAATGAAGTCTTTATGACTTGCTCATATTCCATGACTTTCACAAGCATTGTAAAGAAAGCTGTAAAGGCTTCTTACCAGTAATTGATTTACAGTGGTGAGTAAGCTAAATATTTCCTTACAATGTGGTTGGCTCGTAATTGTGTTGGCTTGCCTTTTGAAAGATCTTGAGATATCAGCCGTCACACAAACTTTTTTCTCTCTTTCTCTCGTGTCGGTGCCAACACACATATACACACACAAACACACACACTCTCTCAGTGGCATCTTAGCTGGTTCCCCAGGATGTGATTGTCAGTCCATAAGTACAGTAATGGCGGCCTATCCTAGCTGTGTTGTAACCCTCTTAACCCTCATGTGGCGGAAGAACAAACGTTTGCCACTCTTTACAGGGAGGAACCACAATCTGGAAGCCATTTTCCCTGATGGACCAGACCAGCTGGGCCCAGCCTTTCATGTCCTGGTGGCCTGGGGAGGAATGCTGAGGTCTGGGTACAGCGTGGACCGTGAGCTGGGTAATTACAGAGTAGTGGGGGATAGACTGTAACTCAGGAGAGAGGAGGAGAGGAGAGAGGGAGGAGAGCAGGAAGGCGGTGGCTTTGAGTTGGGGTTAGAGGAGATCATCTGTATTACACAGAAGGTGGGTAGTGGAGGATGTACTGTACACATGTTCACACACACACCAGAAGACTCGCATACACACCGACAGCAGAAGACATACACTGGAGATTATCATACACACACGCACAAAGCTTCATACTATACACACACACACACACACACACACACACACACACACACACACACACACACACACACACACACACACACACACACACACACACACCTAGGAAAGATAAAAACATGTTACTAAGATGTCAACAAGGCCAGCACAATTGTGCAAGAGAAGAGAAGAGGGGGAGAGTAGCTCTTAGCCAAACGGGCAACAATAAAAGTCCCATGTTGAAACAAGCTTTAAATCACCACACAGCAAATTCTTTAGTGTTAATTAAATCAACACTGACAGTGTTAAATGTAACACTGTTCCTGTGTCTACATGGGTCCACTCTTTTCAGTGTTAAATTAACACCCTGCTCATTTGCATATTTCCCAGAGTGCCTTTTGAGTGGATTGTAGCATTACCACCCATATGACTGTATTTGTTAATGACAGGAACATGGTTGTTGCATTCATCTATTTCTAAACCTGTGGCCTTCATCAAATGTGATTCTAAGCGAACATGTTACCATTCAAATAAAGTTCTTAAACACAACAAAATATTATATTTTGATGGCCTAGTTTTACCCTGATACAGTGACATGAAACGTATAGGTTTCAGGCCTGCAAGTCACATTATAACGGCTTGCAAAGTGATGTGTTACTTCTATTGTAATCCAGCCGGAGTGGGGTTATCCAACATTTGGAACACTTATTCACCCGCAACCTGCATTCAGAATGACTGCTGGGTTGGAAGGTTAATGCGACAAACTTTGGGACTTGTAGGGACAGCACAGGGCTTTGTGCATGATTTCCGATTTGAGGTTTGGCAAGGGACAAGGGGGAATTGTAATTCCATTTTTTTGTCGCCCTCAGCTTGACTTCAGTTAAAACAAACATTATTTGGTTTAAAATATGTAGAAGAAGATATTCGATTACCTAAAGCATCTAAAGTGGAACAACCATTTCAGTAATGGGTGCAATAAGTCCAAGTAAAAGATTGGATTAGTTTAGAAAAATGTGTTACTTATATTTGAGTAGAATAAGATTAAGTAATCCATCAATGTACATGCAAAAACATAGCTATTGAAGCAAATAATTTAAAAAAGTCAAGCTGCAACAGAGCATTCTGAGAAATATGATATTAATAGGAGTGGTTTCGGTTTAACACTGGTTATTAAAACCTCTAGTGACTCCCCATCCCGCATGAGGGAGCGTAATCATCGCCTGACACTAATTAGCATAACGCAACGGACATAAATATTCCTAGAAAATATTCCTATTCATGAAAATCACAAATTAAATATATTGAGACACAGCTTAGTCTTTTGTTAATCACCCTGTCATCTCAGATTTTCAAATATGCTTTACAGCCAAAGCTAGACAAGCATTTGTGTAAGTTTATCGATAGCCTAGCATAGCATTTTGTCCAGCTAGCAGCAGGTAACTTGGTCACGGAAATCAGAAAAGCAATCAAATTAAATCGTTTACCTTTGATGAGCTTCGGATGTTTTCACTCACAAGACTCCCAGTCCCAAAATATTTTTTTTGTAGGCGAAATAGCTCCGTTTTTTCTTCACGTTTGGCTGAGAAATCGCCCGGAAATTGCAGTCACGAAAACGGCAAAAAATATTCCAAATTAGCTCCATAATATCGACAATGACATGGCAAACGTTGTTTATAATCAATCCTCAAGGTGTTTTTCAAATATATATTCGATAATATATCCATCGGGACAATTAGTTTTTCATTAGGACCGATTGGAGTAATGGCTACCTCTGTATTTTACGCGAGAATCTCTCTGGGAGCATCAGGTGACCACTTGCGCAATGTAGCCGCTTACGGGTATTCTTCAACATAAATGCGTAAAACTATGTCACAATGCTGTAGACACCTTCGGGAATATGAAGAAAGAGTAATCTGGTTGATAGCCCATTCACTGCTCAATAGGGACTCATTGGAACGCAGCGCTTTCAAAACAGGAGGCACTTCCGGATTGGATTTTTCTCAGGCTTTCGCCTGCAACATCAGTTCTGTTACACTCACAGACATTTTTTTACAGTTTTGGAAACTTTATAGTGTTTTCTATCCTAAACTGTCAATTATATGCATATTCTAGCATCTTGTCCTGACAAAATATCCCGTTTACTACGGGAACGTTTTTTTTCCCAAAATGAAAATACTGCTCCCTAGTCACAACAGGTTTTAACACCAACACTGGCGTTATTTTACACCAATGAGTATTAATTTAACACTTACAGATTTCATTTAACTCCTGAATCAACACTAGAAGTGTTACACTGAAAAGCAACACTAGGTAACACTGGCCAATTTGCTGTGCACCATCTCCAGTTAGATTCTACTCATAAAGAATTTAACATTATGATCAAAGAGAGCCTGATGGGACTTCTATGACGCAAAAGATTGATTTGTGGCATCTTTGAGTTCTAGTGGGCAGGTTTAGACGATTCATCACGAGCATCTGATTACATTTAATATCACAAACATGAAGTCATACAACAAAGAACGATAGAGATCTGTGGCCATTTAGAAACCGGATTTACTGTGGCAAATTTTGATGATTCATACAAATGTGTGATTGAGTATTATATTTTTCCTTTTTCCCATATTGTACCACAAAGTAATTTCACATGTTAGATGCCAACTGCAGTTAAACTCTGCAGAAGAAGAAATGTCGAAGTTGAGCACTAACACCTTTTTAGCTATTATGAGGTTTACACAAGAGTATGAGTTCCTCAACTGCCTACGCATCTCCCAATGTTGCTATGGTTACCACACGCATTTCACTACACTTGCAATAACATCTGCTAACCATGTGTATGTGACCAATAAAATTTGATTTGACTTTGTTATAATATTTAAATAATAATGTTATTACATGTATATTAAAATATGTAATATGCAAAAATATTAAATGAAAATTGCAATGCACAAACTTAACAGAAGAAGTAGCTGAAAGTCATGCCCCCACCTGGCCACACCTCCTGAAAATAACCCTATTACACAAACATGGGTTAACCTTTTAACACACGAGTTCCAAATATCTCTAACTATCCCCCCAGCGTGAGTTTTTTTATGCACGTGATGTCATAATGCACTCACTGTTCCAAAATGAGATTGTTTCGCAACAAGACTATTCAACCACGCTGCCTGCTAATCATTGAGAGGCTGTTTCAACTTGTCAATTTCAAATTATTTTCAAACAATATTTACTTAACAACAGTTTGAATTGAGGTTTGTTCCGCATCCTCAATAATTCACATAGAAGTAGTACATTTCACTGTGGCGGAAAATTTACATTTTAGTCATTAAGATGAGCCGGACAAACTTCTTTCTTTGATGAGATGCTGCGTTCACAACAACTGGAAACTCGGAAATCTCTGACTTCATAGTGTTCAAGACAACTGAACTCTGACTGGGAAAAATCGTTTTTACCAGTCATCCAACTCAGAAACTCGGGCCTCTTTCTAGAGCTCCCACTTTCCGACCTAAAGATCACTGACATCATGATTTGATCTCTTATTTTTCAGAGTTCAAAGTTGTCTTAACCTTTTCACATGTACCAACACACGGGTGTGATCATTCTACAGTGGTCCCTGCAGCCTACAATCAAACCGGTGTGATTAGAATGCTAATTTAGAACATCCGGTTTTGAATGATGCAACAATCAGCATTTGAGCTGGCTACACTGTTTTTCAAAAACATTTTGCACAAACACAGTCCTTACAAAGTTATGTCCAGAATGTGAGCAGTTTATTTGTGGATGCAATGTTCAGACATTCACAGAAGTAGTTACATCATAAAATAATCATATAAACCGGAAAAATGTAGGCTACATTTGTCCTAGTGCTAACAGAGGAAAGATTGATGTAACACAAGAGGCCATATTTTTAGAACTCTCGGCTGACAGAAACTACAATATGAATTAGCTAATAGCAATTACTATCTAGAATTAATCACATCATGGCTGAGCTGACCATTGATCAAAATAATTGAGTAAAACACTTTCTAGAAATCAAATGTAATCCAACGATGGGTAGTTTGTGCGCGCCGCCATGCTTGTTTTTTTCCACATCAACCAAAGATAAGAGGAGTTTGGTCTGTTTATAGTATGCATGTTGAAGGCGGTGTGTCATCTACAATCATCCACTTCCCTTCATTCACTTCCGGAAGTTTACCCGAAAGATGAGTGAACCATAACTTCACCTCATTATAACATATTTGGTGTGACAGTTTACATGACACCCAGAATGCATTGTATAATGTTAACAAACATGACGCCACACATATCTGCCAAATTGTTTAGCTCATTATAAATCAGTGCAACCTTCAAAAAAGTATTTTACACACATCATAGATGTCCATTGCAATATACATGGCTCTCTCGGGCTTCTCCATGCATCGAGCCGACAGAGATAAACATCTCTCTGGGAAGAGGAAGGGCGGGGGTGTATGCTTTATGATTAACAACTCTTGGTGTAATCATACCAACATACAGGAACTCAAGTCCTTCTGCTCACCTGACCTAGAATTCCTTACAGTCGAATGTTGGCCATTCAACCTACCAAGATCATTTTCATCAGATATAGTCACAGCAGTGTACATCCCCCCTCAAGCGAACACCAAGACGGCCTTCAAGGAACTTCACTCGACTCTATATAATCTTGAAACTACATATCCGGAAGCTGTATTTATTGTAGCTGGGGATTTTAACAAAGCAAATTTGAGAATAATGCTCACTAAATCTTATCAGCATATTGATTGTATGATAAATCTTATCAGCATATTGATTGTATGACCCGTAGGGCTAATACTCTCAACCACTGCTACTCTAACTTCCACTATGCATTTAAAGCTCTATCCCGCCCTCCTTTTGGCAAATCCGGACCACGACACCATCTTGCTCATCCTGGCTTATATGCAGAAACTCAAAATGGATGTACCAGTGACGAGAACCGTTCAACGCTGGTCTGGCAAATCGGAAGCCACGCTCCAGGATTGTTTTGATCACGCTGGCTGGAATATGGTCCGATCAGCCTCAGAGGACAATATTGACCTTCACACTGACTCAGTGAGTGTGTTTATAAATAAGTGCATTGGAGACGTCGTACCCACTGTGACCATTAAATCCTACCCTAACCAGAAACCGTGGATGGATGGCGGCATTTGCGTAAAACTGAAAGCGAAATCCACTGCATTTAATCATGGGAAGTGTCACGGCTTCTATGAGTAGTGGGTGGAGAAGTCAGGCGCAGAGAGCAGGGTAGTTCACAAGATGTGGATTTTTATTTTCCAAAAACCTAGAGAGACGGTCACGCCACACACACAAGGGCGCGTAAAGACCCAGTCCAAACAACAGGACAAAACTGACCGGAAAAATAAATAGCACAAAATAATCACACACCATAAACAGAATAACAAGCCTGCACAAAAGCCGGCGGGCCTACTGGGTTTAAATAGCTCACAATCAAAACCTAAACACAAAACAGGTGCAACTAATCAGACACAACTAAATGAAACAGACAAGGGGATCGGTGGCAGCTAGTAGGCACCATCTTCGGCGGGATTCGTGACAGGAAGAGGCCTGGAGATATAGCTGAATATAAACTGTCTAGTTATTCGCTCTGCAAGGCAATCAAACAAGCAAATTGCTGGTCCGGGGACAAGGTGGAGTCAAATTTTAAACGGCTCAGACATGAGACGTATGTGACAGGGTCTACAGGAAATCACGGACACTACAAAAACAAAAACAGCCACGTTACAGATACCGACGTCATGCTTCCAGACAAACTAAACACCTTCTGCCCGCTTTGAGGATAATACAGTGCCACCGTTGCGGATCGCTAACAAAGACTGCCTGCCCCCCCTCTCTCCTTCTCAGTGGCAGATGTGAGTAAAATGTTTAAACTTGTTAATCCTCGCAAGGCTGCTTGTCCAGACGGCATCCCTAGCCGCATCCTCAGAGCATGCGCAAACCAGCTGGCTGGTGTGTTTACAGATGTGTTTATTTAATCGCTCCCTATCCCAGTTTGTTGTCCCCACATGCTTCAAGATGGCTACCATTATTCCTGTACCCAAGAAGGCAAAGATAACTCAACTAAATGACTACTGCCCCATAGCACTCACTTCTGTCATCATGAAGTGCTTTGAGAGGCTAGTCAAGGATTATATCACGGCTACCCTAGACCCACTTCAGTTTGCATATCACCCCAACAGGCCCACAGGATGATGCAATGGCCATCACACTGCACTAACCCATCTGGACAAAATTAATACCAAATTAAGAATGCTGTTCATTGACTAACTCAGCATTCAACACCATAGTACACTCCAAGCTTATCATCAAGCTGGAGGCCCTGGGTCTCAACCCCTCCCTGTGCAGAATGGTCAGGCAGGCGGGTACAGGGTCCAGAAACAGGCAAGGGTCAAAACCAGGAGGACTAAAAAAAGGAGAATAGTAAAAGGAGTGTGGGGAAAAACACGCTGGTTGACTTGACTAAACATACAAGACGAATTGGCACAGAGATACAGGAAACACAGGGATAAATACACTGGGGGGAAATAAGCGACACCTGGATGGGGTGGAGACAATCACAGGAACAGGTTCAACAGATCAGGGTGTGACACCCGGAAGACCACGGAAAACAACTGTGGCGGATGACAGAATAATTATTTCACTGTTGAAGAAAAACCCCTTCACAACAGTTGGCCAGATCAAGAACACCCTTCAGGAGGTAAGCATATCTTTGTCAAAGTCAATAATCAAGAGAAGATTTCGCCAGAGTAAATATAGAGGGTTTACCACAAGATGTAAACCATTGGTAAGCCTCAAAATCAAGAAGACCAGATTAGGGTTTGCAAATAAAATATCTAAAAAAGCCTATACAATTCTGGAACAACATCCAATCGACAGATGAGACAAAGATCAACTTGTACCAGAATGATGGGAAGAGAAGAATATGGAGAAGGGAAGGAATTACTCATGATCCGAAGCATACCACCTCATCTGTGAAGCATGGTGGAGGTAGTGTTATGGCGTGGAGATGTATGGCTGCAAGTGGAACAGACCAAAGCAGCAGGATGAATTCTGAGGTGTTTAGGGCTAGATTATCTGCTCAGATTCAGCCAAATGCTTCAAAACTCATTGGGCGACGCTTCACAGTGCAGATGGACAATGACACGAAGCATACAGCAAAAGCAACCCAATACTGTTTTAAGGCAAACAAGTGGAATGTTCTGCAATGGCCAAGTCAATCACCTGACCTGAATCCAATTGAGCATGCATTTCACTTACTGAAGGCAAAACTGAATTCAAAATGCTCCAAGAACAAGCAGGAACTGAAGACAGCTGCAGTAAAGGCCTAGCAGAGCATCACCAGGGAAGAAACCCAGCATCTGGTGATGTCTATGGGTTCCATACATCAGGCAGTCATTGACTACAAAGGATTTGCAACCAAGTATTAAACTCACAATTGAATTTATGATTACGTTAGTAGGTACAATTACTTTTGAGCTCCTAAAATGGACGGGCTACATATAAAAATTGTTGTAATTCCTGCACGGTTCATGAAATAATTTTGACAAAACCCTTGAATTAAAGATGAAATCCTACACTTAGAGCAGATCTTGATTGTTTCCTTTCAAATCCATTGTGCTGGCGTACAGAGCCAAAATGATGCAAATTCGGTCACTGTCCAATTCATATGGACCTGACTGTATGTATGTACAGTACCAGTCAAAAGTTGGTCCACACCTACTCATTCAAGGGTTTTTCTTTTATTATTTTCTACATTGTAGAATAATAGTGAAGACATCAACACTATGAAATAACACATATGGAATCATGTAGTAACCCAAAAAGTGTTAAACAAATCAAAGAATATTTTATATTTGAGATTCTTCAAAGTAGTCACCCTTTGCCTTGATGACAGCTTTGCACAGTCTTGGCATTCTCTCAATCAGCTTCATGCGGTAGTCACCTGGAATGCATTTCAATTAACAGGTGTGCCTCGTTAAAAGTTCATTTGTGGAATATCTTTCCTTCTTAATGCGTTTGAGCCAATCAGTTCTGTTCAGACACACACATCTCTTTAAGGGTTGATCAGAATGTATTAACAACAGCAGTCAAGCACCCAAGCTAACTTACTAGCTACAGTTGAAGTCGGAAGTTTACATACAGGTTGGAGTCATTAAAACTAGTTTTTCAACCACTCCACAAATGTATTGTTAGCAAACTCTAGTTTTGGCAAGTCGGTTAGGACATCTACTTACTCTACATCTACTACTTATTTTTCCAACAATTGTTTACAGACAGATTATTTCACTCATAATTCACTGTATCACAATTCCAGTGGGTCAGAAGTGTACATACACTAAGTTGACTGTGCCTTTAAACAGATTGGAACATTTCAGAAAATTATGTCATGGCTTTAGAAGCTTCTGATAGGCTAATTGACATAATTTGAGTCAATTGGAGGTGTACCTGTGGATGTATTTCAAGGTCTACCTTCAAACTCAGTGCCTCTTTGCTTGATTTCATGGGAAGAACATTTTTATCAAGACCTCAGAAAACAAATTGTGGACCTCCACATGTCTGGTTCATCCTTGGGAGCAATTTCCAAACGCCTGAAGGTACCACGTTCATCTGCACAAACAATAGTATACAAGTATAAACACCATGGGACCACGCAGCCGTCATACCGCTCAGGAACGAGACGCGTTTTGTTTCCCAGAGATGAACGTACTTTGGTGCGAAAAGTGCAAATCAATCCCAGAACAACTAAAAGGACCTTGTGAAGATGCTGGAGGAAACCGGTACAAAAGCATCTTTATCCACAGTAAAAAGTCCTATATCGACATAACCTGAAAGGCCGCTCAGCAAGGAAGAAGCCACTGCTCCAAAACCTCCATAAAGGAGGAATGGGCCAAAATTCACCCAGCTTATTGTGGGAAGCTTGTGGAACGCTACCGAAAATGTTTGACCCACGTTAAACAATTTAAAGGCAATGCTACCAAATAGCAATATGCTACCAATCTCTCTACAACTATTCTGACATTTCACATTCTTAAAATAAAGTGGTGATCCTAACTAACCTAAGACATTGATTTTTATAATAATGCCCAGGTTCCCTGCTCATCTATGTGCTTTAGGAGTGCTGCAATGAGGCATGAGGACTGCAGATGTGGCCAAGGCAATACATTCAATGTCAGTACTGTAAGACGCCTAAGACAGGGCTACATGGAGACAGGATGGACAGCTGATCGTCCTTGCAGTGGCAGACCACGTGTAACAACTCCTGCACAGGATAGGTACATCCGAACGTCACACCTGCGGGACAGGTACAGGATGGCAACAAAAACTTCCCGAGTTACACCAGGAATGCACAATCCCTCCATCAGTGCACTGAGGTTTTGTAGGCCTGTTGTAAGGCAGGTCCTCGCCAGACATCACCGGCAACAACGTCGCCTATGGGCAAAAACCCACAGTCACTGGACCAGACAGCACTGGCAAAAACTTCTCTTCACTGACGAGTCGCGGTTTTGTCTCACCAGGGGTGAAGTCCGGATTCGCTGTTATCAGTAAAGGAATGAGCGTTACACCGAGGCCTGTACTCTGGAGCAGGATCGATTTGGAGGTGGAGGGTCTATCATGGTCTGGGGTGGTGTGTCATAGCATCATCGCTGAGCTTGTTGTCATTGTAGGCAATCTAAGTGGTTGTCCTTGCACCACACTGCCAGGTCTCTGACCACCTTCTGGGAGGCTGTCTCATCATCGTTGGTGATCAGGCCCACCACCATCGTGTTGTCACTTAATGATGGCGTTGGAGTAGTGCACGGCCACACAGTCCTGGGTGAACAGGGAGTACAGGAGGGGACTAAGCACACACCCTGGAGGTGCCCCCGTGTTGAGGGTCAGCATGGTGGATGTGTTGTTGTCTACCCTCACCACCTGGTGGTGGCCCATCAGGAAGTCCAGGATCCAGTTGTAGAGTTTTTATCAGCCGAGAGTTGGTTAAATATAACCACTTGTGTTTGATCACTAATTTACTCAGTTAACGCTATGACAAATGTAGCCTAAATTTTCTGATTTGGATGAGAATTGTGTTATGCTGTTGCTACTTCTGTGAATGTCTGAACATTGCATCGATAAATAAACTGCTCGCATTGAGGACATAATTTTGTAAAGATTGTTTCTGTGAAAAAACAGTGGCCAGCTCAAACGCTGACTGTTGCGCCAATCGTAACTAGATGTTCTAATGAAGTGTTCTAATCACACCGGTTTGAGTGTATGCTGCCGGGACCACTGTATACTGATCACACCCATGTCTTCATACACATCAAAGGGTTAATTTAACCATCAGTTGGGTTTGTATTCACTTCCATGCTGGGTTGACCCAGCAGCTGGGTCTTTTTAAACATAATCCATAGGTCATTTTCAGGATACGTGGCCTACTGGGGGCGTGGCTTTCAGTATGCTCATTTTGGCCACCTGTGAGAGTAAATGTCATTCCTGTTTGTCATGTTAAGTTTGTACACTGCAAATGTTCATTTTCTTTCAATATCTTTGCACATTACATATTTGTGTGTATATATATTTAATAACAATATTATTTAATTATAACAAAGTGGTAGCTATCCCAACATTGCGGACTTGAGGAACTCTTAATTTTTGTTTAAACCTCACAAAAGCTACAAACGTGTCAATGCTCAACATACAGATTACAGTACAACAGAACAGAGTAACCGGAATGACATTTACTCTCACGAATGACCAAAAACAACTATCTGAAAGCCAGATCCCCTACTACCCACGCTTTCAGCCTTCTGATAAGACCCGGTGGGTCATAGCTCGATAACCCACCATCAATAACCTAACAACCCAACTGAGTGACCCAACTGGCTAGGTCAAAATAACCCAACTTGTGTTCTGTCCAATATTTACCCAAATTGGGATTGTTTTTAACACAGCATTTTTGGGGGGCTAGGCCCTTGACTCCTTAGTCGGACAGCCCAAGCGCATTGTTGTTGTTCAGTTTGTAGTGACAAAAATAAATATATACAAAAAGGAAACTACAGAAAGACATGCACAAAACTATAGTCGTAATAAGGCTCATGGCCACCCCTCTCTCACTGATTGCCAATCCATCTGGAGCCAGTTGCTACTGCCACCTAGGGATGAGGTGTGGAAGTTGTAGTCTGCTGTCTGTCTATGTGGTAACAGTAAAGGACCTCCTATGTCATAACAATTCAACTTTTTTTTAAATTCTAAGATATCTCAGGAACTTAGCTAGATAAAACTGTATCTATGTGCTGCAATTCTATGAATTGTACTAAGTTCCAAACACCCACTTATGCTGCATGAAGATATGTTTATGTCCCAAACTGGACCCCATTCCCTATATAGTGCACTACTTTAGAACAGAGCCCTATGGTCCCTGTTGAAAAATAGTGCATTATGTAGGGAATAGGGTGTCATTTGGGACGAAGACTTTGCCTAAAGCCGTAGCCTTGCCCAACCTACCTGTAGTGGTGAGTTGAAATTGTACTTTCAGGGAGTAGTTTGAAAACCATGGTAATTTTGGTAATATATATTTATTTCCCTTTTTTAAGGTATTGGAATTGAAATTTGATTTCAGGTGAGTATATGTGTTCAAAGGATTTGAATATTAGCCCAGGAAGGACACAGCAGGTGTGTGTGTGTGTGTGTGTGTTGAAAGTATTCACACCACTTTACCTTTTCCAAATATTGTTGTTTACAGCCTGAATTTAAAATTGAATAAATTGAGATGTCTTTGTCATTAGCCTACACACATAGGTCCACAGCAAAGTGGAATCATGTTTTTTTGTATGTTCAATAACTGTTCAACCCCTATGATATGGCAAGCCTAAATAAATTCAAGAGTAAAAATGTGCTTACCAATCGTAACACATACAATTATCTGTAAGGTATCTCAGTCGGGGAAGGGAATTTCAAACAGATTCAACAGGTTTGTTTTTCAAAATGCTTCACAAAGAAGGTCACCTATTTGGTAACTGATGCAAGCAGTAGAATCAGATCAAATAAAACAGCTAAAAATACATATTATGGTAAGGTGGGAACTGTGAGGAGATACACACACAAACACAGGAACACATTGTAATATTGTTGTTGTAAGGTAGTTGTATAAATGTTGTATTGTAGATATGTAGTGGTGTAAAAATGTGATATGTACTGTTTTATGATTTGTTTTATGTGTGATGATTTGTGTGATACCTAGTTAAATAAAGGTTAAATGAAAATACAATTAAATAATCAAGTGCCTTAATGTGTTTGGACCACAGAAAGAGTAGCTGCATTAGCTTGGCAGCAGCTAATGGGGATCCCTAATAAATACAAATGCAACACAGTTGAAGTCGGAAGTTTATATACTACTCAGCCAAATACATTTAAACTCAGTTTTTCACAATTCCTGACATTTAATCCAAGTAAAAATGTAATATCTTACGTCAGTTAGGATCACCACTATATTTTAAGAATGTGAAATGTCAGAATAATAGTAGAGAGTGATTTATTTCAGCTTTTATTTCTTTCATCACATTACCAGTGGGTCAGAAGTTTACAAACACTCAATTAGTATTTGGTAGCATTGCCTTTAAATTGTTTAATAACTTGGGTCAAACATTTTGGGTAGCCATCCACAAGCTTCCCACAATAAGTTTGGTGAATTTTGGCCCATTCCTCCTGAATGAGCTGGTGTCAGGTTAGTTGGCCTCCTTGCTCGCACACGCTTTTTCGGTTCTTCCCACAAATGTATTATAGGTTTGAGGTTAGGGCTTTGTGATGGCCACTCCAATATCTTGCCATTTTGCCACAACTTTGGAAGTATGCTTGGGTTCATTGTTCATTTGGAAGACCCATTTGCGACCAAGCTTTAACTTTAACTGATGTCTTGAGATGTTGCTTCAACATATCTACATAACATCCCTCCTCATGTTGCCATCTATTTTGTTAAGTGCACCAGTCTCTCCTGCAGCACCCCCACAACATGATGCTGCCACCCCTGTGCTTCACAGTTGGGATGGTGTTCTTCGGCTTGCAAGCCTCCCCCTTTTTCCTCCAAACATAACGATGTTTATGGCCAAACAGTTCTATTTTTGTTTCATCAGACCAGATGGCATTTCTCCAAAAAGTATGATCTTGGTCCCATGTGCAGTTGCAAACCGTAGTCTGGCTTATTTATGACGATTTTGGAGCAGTGGCTTCTTCCTTGCTGAGCGGTCTTTCAGGTTATGTCAATATAGGACTTGTTTTACTGTGAATGTAGATACTGTTGTACCGGTTTTCTCCAGCATCTTCATAAGGTCCTTTGCTGTTGTTCTGCGATTGATTTTCACTTATCGCGTCAAAGTACGTTCATCTCTAGGAGACAGAACGCGTCTCCTTCCTGAGCGGTATGACGGCTGCGTGGTCCCATGGTGTTTATACTATTATTTTCTACAGATGAACGTGGTACCTTCAGGCATTTGGAAATTGCTCCCAAGAATGAACCAGACTTGTGGAGGTCTACACATTTTGTTCTGAGGTCTTGGCTGATTTCTTTTGATTTTCCCATGATTTTCACCTGATTTAGAATTCCTCACAATCAAATGTAGACCGCATTATCTACCAAGAAAATTCTCTTCGATTATAATCACAGCCGTATATATCCCCCCCCAAGCAGACACATCGATGGCTCTGAACAAACTTTATTTAACTCTCTGCAAACTGGAAACGATTTATCCGGAGGCTGCATTCATTGTAGCTGGGGATTTTAACAAGGCTAATCTGAAAACAAGACTCCCTAAATTTTATCAGCATATCGATTGCGCAACCAGGGGTGGAAAGACCTTGGATCATTGTTACTCTAACTTCCGCGACGCATATAAGGCCCTGCCCCGCCCCCCTTTCGGAAAAGCTGACCACGACTCCATTTTGTTGATCCCTGCCTACAGACAGAAACTAAAACAAGAGGCTCCCAAGCTGAGGTCTGTCCAACGCTGGTCCGACCAAGCTGACTCCACACTCCAAGACTGCTTCCATCACGTGGACTGGGAGATGTTTTGTATTGCGTCAGATAACAACATTGACGAATACGCTGATTCGGTGTGCGAGTTCATTAGAACGTGCGTTGAAGATGTTGTTCCCATAGCAACGATTAAAACATTCCCTAACCAGAAACCGTGGATTGATGGCAGCATTCGTGTGAAACTGAAAGCGCGAACCACTGCTTTTAATCAGGGCAAGGTGTCTGGTAACATGACCGAATACAAACAGTGCAGCTATTCCCTCCGCAAGGCTATCAAACAAGCTAAGCGCCAGTACAGAGACAAAGTAGAATCTCAATTCAACGGCTCAGACACAAGAGGCATGTGGCAGGGTCTACAGTCAATCACGGACTACAGGAAGAAATCCAGCCCAGTCACGGACCAGGATGTCTTGCTCCCAGGCAGACTAAATAACTTTTTTGCCCGCTTTGAGGACAATACAGTGCCACTGACACGGCCTGCAACGAAAACATGCGGTCTCTCCTTCACTGCAGCCGAGGTGAGTAAGACATTTAAACGTGTTAACCCTCGCAAGGCTGCAGGCCCAGACGGCATCCCCAGCCGCGCCCTCAGAGCATGCGCAGACCAGCTGGCCGGTGTGTTTACGGACATATTCAATCAATCCCTATACCAGTCTGCTGTTCCCACATGCTTCAAGAGGGCCACCATTGTTCCTGTTCCCAAGAAAGCTAAGGTAACTGAGCTAAACGACTACCGCCCCGTAGCACTCACATCCGTCATCATGAAGTGCTTTGAGAGACTAGTCAAGGACCATATCACCTCCACCCTACCTGACACCCTAGACCCACTCCAATTTGCTTACCGCCCAAATAGGTCCACAGACGATGCAATCTCAACCACACTGCACACTGCCCTAACCCATCTGGACAAGAGGAATACCTATGTGAGAATGCTGTTCATCGACTACAGCTCAGCATTCAACACCATAGTACCCTCCAAGCTCGTCATCAAGCTCGAGACCCTGGGTCTCGACCCCGCCCTGTGCAACTGGGTACTGGACTTCCTGACGGGCCGCCCCCAGGTGGTGAGGGTAGGCAACAACATCTCCTCCCCGCTGATCCTCAACACTGGGGCCCCACAAGGGTGCGTTCTGAGCCCTCTCCTGTACTCCCTGTTCACCCACGACTGCGTGGCCACGCACGCCTCCAACTCAATCACCAAGTTTGCGGACGACACAACAGTGGTAGGCTTGATTACCAACAACAACGAGACGGCCTACAGAGAGGAGGTGAGGGCCCTCGGAGTGTGGTGTCAGGAAAATAACCTCACACTCAACGTCAACAAAACTAAGGAGATGATTGTGGACTTCAGGAAACAGCAGAGGGAACACCCCCCTATCCACATCGATGGAACAGTAGTGGAGAGGGTAGCAAGTTTTAAGTTCCTCGGCATACACATCACAGACAAACTGAATTGGTCCACTCACACAGACAGCATCGTGAAGAAGGCGCAGCAGCGCCTCTTCAACCTCAGGAGGCTGAAGAAATTCGGCTTGTCACCAAAAGCACTCACAAACTTCTACAGATGCACAATCGAGAGCATCCTGGCGGGCTGTATCACCGCCTGGTATGGCAACTGCACCGCCCTCAACCGTAAGGCTCTCCAGAGGGTGGTGAGGTCTGCACAATAATGGGAATTGATGGGAAATGATGTAAATATATCACTAGCCACTTTAAACAATGCTACCTTATATAATGTTACTTACTCTACATTATTCATCTCATATGCATACGTATATACTGTACTCTATATCATCGACTGTATCCTTATGTAATACATGTATCACTAGCCACTTTAAACTATGCCACTTTGTTTACATACTCATCTCATTTGTACATACTGTACTCGATACCATCTACTGTATCTTGCCTATGCTGCTCTGTACCATCACTCATTCATATATCCTTATGTACATATTCTTTATCCCCTTACACTGTGTACAAGACAGTAGTTTTGGAATTGTTAGTTAGATTACTTGTTATTACTGCATTGTCGGAACTAGAAGCACAAGCATTTCGCTACACTCGCATTAACATCTGCTAACCATGTGTATGTGACAAATAAAATTTTATTTGATTTGATTTGATGTCAAGCAAAGAGGCACTGAGTTTGAAGGTAGGCCTTGAAATACATCCACAGGTACACCTCCAATTGACTCAAATTATGTCAATTAGCCTATCAGAAGCTTCTAAAAGCATGACATCATTTTCTGGAATTTTTGAAGTAGTTTAAAGGCACAGTCAACTTAATGTATGTAAACTTCTGACCCACTGGAATAAGTGAAATATCTGTCTGTAAACAATTGTTGGAAAAATTGCATGCACAAATGAGATGTCCTAACCGACTTGCCAAAACTATAGTTTGTTAACGAGAAATTTGTGGAGTGGTTGAAAAACGAGTTTTAATTACTCCAACTTAAGTGTATGTAAACTTCCGACTTCAACTGTACCTATTGGTAGATGGGTAAAAAAAAGATGCTAACTTTGAATATCCCTTTTAGCATGGTGAAGTTATAAATTACACTTTGGATGATGTATCAATACACCCTGCCACGACAAAGATACAGGCGTCCTTCCTAACACATTTGCCGGAGAGGAAGGAATCTGCTCAGAGATTTCACCATGGGGCCAATGGTGACTTTAAAACAGTTACATAGTTAAATAGCAGTGATAGGAGAAATGTTGGGATGGAACAACAACATTATAGTTCCTAAACAATACTAACTTTATTGAAATGAAGGAAGCCTGTACAGAATAAAATTCACTTTTACGGAGCAAATCCAATGCAACACAATACAGGGTAAAACTCTATATTTTCAAGCATAGTGGTTGTTGTGTATTGATATTCTAGTTTGTCCCTTTAGGTCACCTGTAACCCCCCACTTGCTTATGTAGATTGGAATGTTTTTTTCTGTGAAATGCATAAAACAATGCCCACCTTAGTTTCAACTCCTGTCTTATGTTCTGTCCTTATATTAGCTAGTTGTTTAAGTAATACAGTGTCCTGTCTACTGAAAATAATGAAAACAAACGTGAGAATGTTTCTTCCTCCTCGCCAGTTTTGTTGTATAGGACTGAGTAAAAACATTAAAAGCATTAAAAACTGAGTAAAAACACTAAAAACATTTCGCTGTAGAAAGACCCAATGAAAACGTTGAGCTAGCCAGTCAACAGTGATGATAGCTAGCTTCCGATGTCACAACAACAAGAGCACTGAGGGAAGAGTTTTGTTGCTGGAGAAAGTGGAATCACTGATTAAAAAAAAGTCTGGGAGTAAGGGACTGTCTAAAAAGTGTGAGAAAGAAAGATAATAAACTGAATATGTCTGCACTGGTTGGAAAAAAAGGAACATTTGATGAATCTGTGGAACAATAGGAGTTCTTACACGTAACGTTTTGAGTACTTTGTGTTGGTGGCAAATGGAATTAAAGCAGAAATAGTTGTAACAACATTTTTGACTGTTATGCGAGGAAAAAAATTGAATCTACTGCGCAGTCTAATAATGCTTGAAAAACCTGGTGATAAATTATACGATGAAATTGTGGCTACCTTAAAAGGACATTTTTTTTCCCCAAACCACTGATCATCGCAGAGAGATTCAGGTTTCATAAGAGAAATCAAGAGGGGGAGTCAATCTCACAGTTTGTGGCTGTATTGAAACAGTTATCTGAACACTGGGAATTTGGGGGTTCACTGACTGACACGATATGTGACATGTTAGTGTGTGGCATGCACAGCGAGGCAATTCAGAAACGCCTTTTGACTGAAAGTAACTTAACCATGCAGAGAGCAATAGAAGTGAATATGTCAATTGAAATGGAAATGGCAAATCAAGACACACAGCAGCTAAGTGGATCGACCCAAATGAATAAGATGTCTATGGATTTAAAAAAGCAAGGCAGTAGGTCGCAAGCCATGCTATCACTGTGGGAAACCAGGTCACCAAGCAGAGGAGTGTTGGTGCAAAGACTTAGAGTGCAGAAGTTGTGGAAAAAAGGGTGACACAACAGAGACTGAAGGAGTACGGTCTGAGGGTGCGAAAGGACACATACGAGTTGTTCCTCAATAGGCACCTAAACACCTTCCTGTCGACCTACAGAACCCCCCCCCCCCCCCCCACCATGCTACAACCAAAGTGGCACCCACGTCAGCCATGATGAAAAGACAGTTTCGCTCGCGACTCGTACAGACACAACAGAGAGCACAGGTGGAGAGACGGAGCAAAGCAAAATCTTCAGAGCTGGAGAGAGAGTTCTTGCCCGGAACTACTGCAAAGGTCCAAAGTGGATACCAGCAACAGTGGTCGCACAAACAGACCCTGTGTCCTACACCGTTCACACACCAGAGAACATCATCTGGAGGAGACACGTGAATCAACTGTTGCCAGGAACCAACCTCAGAGATGACTCATGTCAAGTGACAAACCAAGATCAGCTACTGGAGACCTACCATGACTACGAGGCATCACCTGAAACCTACAATGCAGCAACCTACAAATTTGGAAAATGTTCCAGACCCACCTGAGCCAGCCAGAGTGCCTACTCAGATTGCTGTTGCACCACAGTCTGGGCATACACCATCACCACTCAGACTCAGAGACAATGTGACTGTAGACTCACATGTATATGTCGGCATTACCCTGCAAGAGAAAGATGACCCCCTGAAAGGATGAACATCTGGTTCCGACTAACCTCCGACATTGGGGCAGAACACACCCCAGGGTTAGGTATGGGAAATAAGGTAGTCTACCCTATTTCCTTAGTTCAGAAAATTTTATTTTGAAAAGTTCCTTTTATTTACATTAAGAGACTTATATTAAGAAAATGTGTATATTTACTTTTTCCTTATGAGGCATCAAAAAGTAGTAGGGGAGGAATAGGGCACCTGTAATGAAGAGCAGCTCAAATAAGCAAAGAGAAACGACAGGCCATCAGTACATCAAGACATGAAGGTCATACAATCTGGAAAACTGTATGAACTCTGAAAGTTTCTTCAAGTGCAGTCGCAGAAACCATCAAGCTCTACGATGAAACTGGCTCCCACGAGGATCGCCACAGGAAAGGAAGACCCAGAGTTACCTCTGCTGCAGAGGATAAGTTCATTAGAGTTACAGTGGCTTGCAAAAGTATTCACCCCCATTGCCATTTTTCTTATTTTGTTGCATTACAACCTGGAATTAAAATGGATTTTGGGGGGTTTGTATCATTTGATTTACACAACATGCCCACCACTTTGAAGATGCAAAATATGTTTTATTGTGAAACAAACAAGAAATAAGACAAAAATAAACAGAACTCGAGCATGCATTACTATTCACCCCCCCCCAAAGTCAATAATTTGTAGATACACCTTTCGCTGCAATTACAGCTGAAAGTCTCTTGGGGTATGTCTCTATAAGCTTGGCACATCTAGCCACTGGGATTTTTGACCATTCTTCAAGGCAAAACTGCTCCAGCTCTTTCAAGTTGGATAGGTTCAGCTGGTGTACAGCAATATTCAAGTCATACGACAGATTCTCAATTGGATTGAGGTCTGGGCTTTGACTAGGCCATTCCAAGACATTTAAATGTTTTGAACCACTCAAGTGTTGCTTTAGCTGTATGCTTAGGGTCATTGTCCTGCTGGAAGGTGAACCTCCATCCCAGTCTCAAATCTCTGGAAGACTGAAACAGGTTTCCCTCAAGAATATGCCTTTATTTAGCGCCATCCATCATTCCTTCAATTCTGACCATTTTCCCAGTACATGAAAAATGATGAAAAACATCCCCACAGCATGATGCTGCCACCACCATGCTTCACTGTGGGGATGGTGTTCTCGGGGTGATGAGAGGTGTTGGGTTTGCGCCAGAAAAAGCATTTTTCTTGATGGCTAAAAAGCTCAATTTTAGTCTCATCTGACCAGAGTACCTTCTTCCATATGTTTGGGGAGTGTCCCACATGCTTTTTGGTGAACACCAAATGTGTTTGCTTATTTATTTCTTTAAGTAATGGCTTTTTTCTGACCACTCTTACGTAAAGCCCAGCTCTGTGGAGTGTACGGCTTAAAGTGGTCCTATGGACATATACTCCCATCTCTGCTGTGGAGCTTTGCAGCTCCTTCATGGTTATCTTTAGTCTCTTTGTTGCCTCTCTCTATTAACTGCACCTCAGATTGCACCTCAAAGAGTTCAAGTGACAGACACATCTCAACATCAACAGTTCAGTGGAAACATTGTGAATCAGGCGTTCATGGACGAATTGCTGCAAAGAAACCACCACTAAAGGACACCAATAATAAGAAGAGGCTTTCTCTGGCCAAGAAACATGAGCAATGGACATTAGACTGGTGGAAATCTATCCTTTGGTCTGATGATTCCAAATGTGAGATTTTTGGTTCCAACCACTGTGTCTTTGTGAGACGCAGAGTAGGTGAACATATTATCTCCGCATTTGTGGTTCCCACCCATGAAGCATGGAGAAGGAGGTGTGATGGTGTGCGAGTGCTTCGCTGGTGCCTGTGATTTATTTACAGTTCAAGGCACACTTACCAGCATGGCTACCACATCATTATGCAGTGATATGTCATCCCACCTGGTTTGTGCTTAGTGGGACTATAATTTGTTTTTCAACAGGACAATGACCCACAGCACACCTCCAGATTGTGTAAGGGCTATTTGACCAAGAAAGAGAGTGATGGAGTGCTGATCAGATGACCTGGCCTCCACAATCCCCTGACCTCAACCCAATAAACATTTTGGGATGAGTTGGACCGCAGAGTGAAGGGAAAGCAGCCAACAAGTGCTCAGCATATGTGGGAACTCCTTCAAGACTGTTGGAAAAGCATATCTCGTGATGCTGGTAGAGAGAATACCAAGAGTGCGCAAAGCTGTCATCGAGGCAAAGGGTGGCTACTTTGAGAGTATAAAATATATTTTTGTTTAACACTTTTTTGGTTACTACATGATTCCATATGTGTTATTTCATAGTGTTGATGTCTTCACTACTATTCTACAATGTAGAAAATAGTAAAAATGTAAGAAAAACCCTTGAATGAGTAGGTGTTCTAAAAGTTTGGACCGGAGACACACTTCAAAACCTTGTTTTGTATTATTAATGTTTTGTATGAATGTGCTATTCAGTGGTTTCTCTGGGCTATAGAAGTCAAGGCCAAATCCATAATTTTATCAAATACTTTTTTTATATGGTCTTTATACGTAATGGGGTCCAACAGTTCTAAATCAAATAACTAAATTATCCCTTGTATGACCATCTTAAGACAAACATCTTAAGATGCCCCCGCCCCCCCCCCCCATCCCCTCCCTGGCTTAGACTTTTAAGAATAAAATGTGATTTCTGCCCACTGTATGAACCTAGTGTCCTACAGACATACTGCACTGTGCATTGCCCTGAATGGGATATCGACTGGATGCATTCCACTTTTAAAGAATACAAAGATATCTCAGGATCTAAGTTACATAAAACTGTATCAATCTTTAATGCTATGTGATGTAATTCTACAAACACACTCTTGAGGAAAGCACTTCATATGTCTGTGTCCCAAACGGCACCAAATTCCCTATATAATGCACTACTTTTGACAAAGTACTGCACTAAATACATATTAGGGTGTTATTTGGGACGGAGGCTATGTATTTTAAGACCAGTGTGTGTGATAGTGGTGCAGTGACCGTGAGGGAACATTCCGGTACTCTGTGTACCCAACATCAAGAGATGCCTCTCTGCTCTGCACTCAGCCACTGACATTATGTAATGTGTGAAGTAAGGGTTGCTCTTGTCTCGAGGGTAAGTGTGTGTGTGTGTGTGTGTGTGTGTGTGTGTGTGTGTGTGTGTGTGTGTGTGTGTGTGTGTGTGTGTGTGTGTGTGTGTGTGTGTGTGTGTGTGTGTGTGTGTGTGTGTGTGTGTGTGTCGGGTATTTGAGATGTGTGTGTTATGCTTCCTGCCTTGGATTTTCTTTTAGGAACATGTTGTGTAACCTCGTTAATGTCAGAGTTTTGGCGCTGCTTGTGTGAGCTAAAAACCAAGCATTCTGATTGGCTCTCATGGAGCACTCCCCCTTCGGAGCCCCCTCTCCTCCCTAACCAGGGATACTCAGATACTCAGAGGCGGGATCACCATGGAAACTGCTGCTCCCTCTCCGTCGCCACCACAGTGTTCCGCTTCTGGAACACTCCAGCAAGAGCTCCGCTCTCCTTCCCTCCTCCTCCTCCGTTCATCTCCTCTACTCTCTTCCCACACTCTACACTAGGAACCACCTGTCTGGTCTAGAGGATACCTCCCTCTATAAACTATAAACTAGTTTATAAACTAGACCTGTCTAACAGAATAGCTATTCTACGATATTTCATTCAATATTTAGCTGTTTATATGCACTTAAATTTGGCTGTTTCCTATATGCACTGTGTCCATGTGCTGTATACATTTATACTATTACAGCTGCTTTATTGTTCACCTTTGAAAAATAGGTATTTTAACCTCAATTGGACTTCTTGATTGAAATAAAGGTTTTAAAAAGTATCTTTAGCTACTGTAGGGAGTGCTGTCTGGGTATCAGGTCTCAAGGTCTTGTCTTCTTTAATATTAAAAACCTTTTAAGATGCCGTCCCTAGGAGGGGTGCGTCACTTGAGTGGGTTGAGTCACTGATGTGATCTTCCTGTCTGGATTGGCAAAAATAAATAAAAAACATCAAAAATAAATGTACGTCTGGTTTGCTCAATATTAGGAATTTGAAACAATTTAAAGTTTTATTTAAAAACTTAAGTATATTTTAGCAATTACATTTACTTTTGATACTTAAGTATATTTAAAACCAAATACATTTAGACTCTTACTCAAGTAGTATTTCACTTGGTGACTTTTACTTGAGACATTTTCTATTAACGTATCTTTACTTTTACTCAAGTATGACATTTGGGTACTTTTTCCACCACTGCTAGTACCAAAGTCGATAGGCTAGTACTTTTGCGGTTCGTTAGGCCTACTCATGTTGTTGGCTAACGAAAAGTAAATGTGGACAGTTCTTCCAACAATATGTGCCTTGTCGCCTGTGAGAAAGACCCGATGATGTGACGGGCATTGGCTAATAAGAATTGAGCTATTTATGATGGTGTAGGCTATATTACATGGATTTATTAGACTTTTTAAAATGTAGATGTTCCAAAGGTCTGCATCAGTGGCTTGTAGGCTACGTGTGGAAGCCAGGAGATGCTAAATATGTTTATGTTAATTAATGGTAAATTGACGTGAGACCGGCAGTTATTTGCTTGACAATCACCGGCTCAAAATGTCATGACTGCCACAGCCCTAGTCCCAACAAGGTTGGTCAGAAACCATCAAAATCAGCTCAATCCTGACCGAACAACCACTGGGACATTGGTTGATAGCTTCCCACACACTGTCTCACTCCTCTTCCAGGAAAAGCAAATGCCACGATAATATTCTTAGAAACGTTGTGATGATGAAGATTATGATGATTTACCAGATGCTTGGCTGACCCTGAACTATATGTGACTCACTTCTTCTACCGGTTTCCACACCTTTCTTCCCACCACCTCGCCTTTGCATACAGGGAAATGTGACACCACAGTTATCATGGTACTGCCCCCTCCCATCCCTCCTCTACCGTAGTATCACCTCCCCTGCCTGCGTGCCTGCCTATGTGCTGGCCTGCCTGCGTACCTAACTGCCTGCGTGCCTGTGTGCCTGCCTGCGTGCATGCCTGCGTCATTACTCTTTCTGGCTCTGATGCTGCACAGTGAATAGCTGCTTAGTATTGTGGTTGCATCAGGGTTGGAAAAGGATGGACTTCAGGACTTGTAGGAGGAAAGAGAGAGCAGGAGAGAAGAGGCAAAGGAGCTGTGGAAAGGAGGTGCGGGGGTGGGGCTGACATGATGATTATGGCGGGGTGTGTGAGTAGGTGGGGCTGGAATGTGAGCGGGAAAGCCCTGCTGCTGACTTGCATGTGTGTGTGTGTGTGCGCGAGGAGACACCACACCCACAGAAGCACCCTGTAGAAACACCCGGTGAATACTAAGCAGGAGGGGACCCCTCCCACACACACAAACACACCAGTAAAACTAAACTAAGAATCAAATATTAAAGACAAAGAAAAATAGAAAAGAGAGTAAGGAATAAAATAAAGAAAGACTTTTGAAAAAAAGATGATGAATTAAGATATTGAGGTGTAGGAAATGTGAGCAGCAGTACGGATGGGTTGGCAGTGGTGCAGAGAGGAGAGTAGAGGTGCCGGGTGGAGAGGAGGGAAACCTGCAGTGCAACACTGTGAATAATTAATGGGTGTCTGACTAGAGAGAGAGAGAGAGAGAGAGAGAGAGAGAGAGAGAGAGAGAGAGAGAGAGAGAGAGAGAGATGGAAGGAGGTGAAGACAGAGCGAGAGACTGCAGCTTCAGAGAGAGAGAGAGAGACAGAGCTAGAGGGAGAGCTAGAGAGTGAGACAGTACTAGTCTGCAGTAGTCTGAACTCTCTGTCCCCGAGTCTCATCACGTTCACACTGTCTCATTTCCTCTACGTCTCCCCCCAGAGCACTGCGGGAGACTCACACACACACACAGAGAAACACACACACACACACACACACACACACACACACACACATGCAATGGGACACATGCACACACACTTTCCCGGAGGAACTGAGCCATACTGGAGACCAAATGGCATCTTTTGGAATCTATCTGTGTGATAAAGATTAACATCAGGATCAGATTGATATCAGCATCCATGCTTCAAACATACTGTGCACCATCTGTATCAGCATTACACATACGCAAGCAGACACAGCTTAACAGACACACAGGTCTGCACAGCATCACACACATCATCATACCCACAATATTAGAAATAAAGCAGCCTAAGCGGCAGAGTCGCAGACACAGAGACCGGGAAGGCTTTCCACTAGATGTTGGACATTGTTGCGGGGACTTGCTTCCATTCAGCCACAAGAGCATTAGTGATGTCGGGCATTGTTATAGGGCGATTAGGCCTGGCTCGCAATCGTTAATCGAATTAATCCCAAAGGTGTTCGATGGGGTTGAGGTCGGGGCTCTGTGCAGGCCAGTCAAGTTCTTCCTCACTGATCTCAACAAACTATTTCTGTATGGACCTCGCTTTGTGCATGGGGGCATTGTCATGCTGAAATAGGAAAAGGCCTTCCCCAAACTGTTGGAAGCGCAGAATCGTCTACAATGTAATTGTATGCTTGAACGTTAAGATTTCGAACCATGAAAAACCGCCCCAGACCATTATTCCTCCTCCACCAAACTATGCATTCGGCCAGGTAGTGTGCTCCTGGTATCTGCCAAACCTAGATTCGTCCGTCGGACTGCCAGATGGTGAAGCGTGAGTCATCATTCCAGTGAACAGGTTTTTAGCGGATGCCAGGAGTCCAATGGCGGAGAGCTTTACACAACTCCAGCCGGCACTTGGCATTGCGTATGGTGATCTCAGCACTCGGCGGTCCCGTTCTGTGAGCTTGTGTGGCCTACCCCTTCGCGGCTGAGCCGTTGTTTGTCTTAGACGTTTCCACTTCACAATAACAGCACTTACAGTTGACCAGGGAAGATCTAGCAGGGCAGAAATTTGACAAGCTGACTTGTTGACAAGGTAGCCTCCTATGACGGTGCAACGTTGAAAGTCACTGAGCTCTTCAGTAAGGCCATTCTACTGCCTATGTTTGTCTATGGAGATTGCATGGCTTTGTGCCTTTATTTTATACAACTGTTAGCAACGGGCGTGGCTGAATAGCCGAATCCACTCATTTGAAGCGGTGTCCACATGCTTTTGTATATATGGTATGTACGAGAAAAAGGGAAAAGAGTGCCATTATCCAGATGAGGAACTCTCTTCTGCTCTCCTCTATCCTTTGTGACATTGTATCAAGTATGACTCACAAGCCTAGAAGTTGTCCCTCTCCATTCAGCCTGGCGGTCTCACACACACACACACACACACACAGACACACACACACACACACACACACACACACACACACACACACACACACACACATTGCCTGGTGGTGACAGCCTGGCTCTGGTGACATTTAGCTGGTGTACAAGTTTCCATCCCTCATGGCCAAGAATGGACATGTTCCTTTTCCTCTCCTCTCACCCTCCCTGCCTCTCATCTTAGAATGGTAACGGGAACTGACTGAAGTGCTTCAGCTGTGGATGACCAAATATGGCGCTGCCCACATGAAGAAATACTATAGTATACCATGGTATGAATAATATAGTATTCACTGTAGTGTTTTGCTAACTTTACTGTAGTAGTCACTGCAGTGACAATATAGACAATAGACTTTTTATAGCCCGGCTACTGTTGTGAAAATCCCTCATGTATTTGTGTTACATTACTCAAAACAGCCGTACAGTATTTTTTTCATCAACATCTTTATGCTTTCATAAATAAAATAAATTCATGACAAAAAGACATTCAAATGCGGAAGTTTATATAAACAACATTTTTTATATAAACTACAACCTTACTAAGATGATCAATGTATTTGTTGTATCATCAATTTCTCTTGCCAAAACATCTTGATGGCCTTGACCAGTTCGTCTTTGCCTGTCAGCTTGGCAGAGTTACAGATTACTGTTCTCAGTTGATGCCAAACAAGTTTGATCGGATTTAAATCAGTAGACCTATATGTAGAGATTTTTTTTTTTAAATTATATTCTGTAGGCCTACCAAAGGTGTTGTAGGTCTTTTATTTATTTTTATTTAACCTTTATTTTACTACATACCTTTTTCTTTGTAAACAGCCAAACTTACCATCAAAAATAAAGTATGGGCCTTAGTGTAACCTTTATTTAACTAGGCAAGTCAGTTAAGAACAAATTCTTATTTACAAGGACAGCCTACTCCTTCCTCGTGCCCTGTGGGGATTCTTTAGCTAAATAGCCCAATACTGTACTGCCGACCATCATGTTGTACAGCGCAATATTTTCCATTCCATCCTAATGGAAACCCTGAGGTTTTTTCATTTTTCTTGGAATAGAGGATCATACTATGAATCAAATGAATTAAGCCAGTACCATTCAATAGTTTGGAAGGGACTCCCAGGAATCCCAGTTCGACAATTAATGACTGATTTGTTCCATAAAGTTCCATAATTTATGTCCAAATAGACACTTTTTGTTAGCGTGTTCAGCCCAGTAATCCATTTTCATGAGCATTTCATCCAGACAAAAACTCAAAAAGTTACAGTCCTTTAGAAACATGTCAAACGATGTATGGAATCAATGGTTAGGATGTTTTTAACATAAAACATCAATAATGTTCCAACGGGAGAATTCCTTTGTCTTCAGAAAGGCACTGGAACGAGAGGTAACTCTGTCGGGAGCGCGCGTCTTGAGACCGAGGCTCTCTGCCAGACCACTGACTCAAACAGGTCTCATAGTAGAATCCTCATTCAAGTTTCAAAAGACGGTTGACATCTAGTGGAAGCCCTAGGAAGTGCAACCTTATCCATATCTCAATGTGTACTCGGTAGGCCAAGCTTTGAAAAACCACAAACCTCAGATGTCCCACTTCCTGGTTGTATTTTTCTCAGGTTTTCGCCTGCCATGTGAGTTCTGTTATACTCACAGACATCATTCAAGCAGTTTTAGAAACTTCAGCGTGTTTATGATCCAATACTAATAATAGCATCTGGGACAGAGTAGGAGGCAGTTCATTCTGGGCACGCTATTCATCTAAAAGTGAAAATGCTGCCCCCTATCACAAAAAGGTTAAGGAGAAGTCTATCTTTAATTATTTGAATAACACTAGTATCTTTTATCAATCTTTATTATGAGTATTTCTGCAAAATCACCGGAAGTTTTGGAATCAAAACATTACTGCACGTAAGGCGCCAATGTAAACTGAGATTTTTGGATATAAATATGCACATTATCGAACAAAACATACATGTATTGTGTAACATGATGTCCTATGAGTGTCATCTGATGAAGATCATCAAAGTTTAGTGGTTAATTTTATCTATATTTCTGCTTTTTGTGACTCCTATCTTTGGCTGGAGAAATGGCTGTGTTTTTTCGACTTGGCAGTGATCTAACATAATCATATGTTGTGCTTTAGGTGTAAAGCATTTTTGAAATTGGACACGATGTGTAGATTAACAAGATGTTTATCTTTCATTTTGTCACGGTCGTCCTCCTCTTCATCTGAAGAGGAGAGGAGAAACGGATCAGAGGACCAATATGCGGCGTGGTAAGTGTCCATGGTAAATCTTTAATAAAGAAAGTACTGACACTGCATACAAAACAATAAACAAATGACGACTGTGAAGCTACAAATTAGACCTGTGCTGACACAAGCCACTAACATAGACAATCACCCACAAACAAACAGTGCAACCCAGGCTACCTAAGTATGATTCTCAATCAGAGACAACTAATGACACCTGCCTCTGATTGAGAACCATACTAGGCCGAAACATAGAAATCCCCAAATCATAGAAAATCAAACATAGACTGCCCACCCAACTCAAGCCCTGACCATACTAACTAAATACACAAAAAAAAGGAAATAAAGGTCAGAACGTGACACATTTGCTGTATTGGACTTGTTAATGTGTGAAAGTTACATATTTCAAAAACATATTTCTGAATTTTGCACCATACAGTCACCATTTGCACCATTGCACCATTTCAGTGGAATGTTGTCGCTAGAAAGGTTAATAAAAAAATGATAAAAAATACTTATTCAAAATGCAGATGTTGATTTAGTTATGGATCCATAACAAATTACTATGGGAATAAATATCAGTGATTTACATAAATATTGGAACAAAGTTGTCTAATGAAGGCAAACTATTTACAATCCTCCAATCCGGTAGCTTACTCCCGACCGTCACGTTGTACAGCTCCCTATTTTACATTCCATCCTAATGGAAACCCTGACTGTTTTGTTTATCTCTGAAAAGAAACACCATACTATTAATTAATCCCATATACTATGTTGTTACAAAAAAAGTTTTTAAATTCTCTGGTAATGCCAATACAGAATACTATTAAATGCTTCTCAAAGATGCCCGCTGGTGGTCAAACTAGCAATAACTTGCAGTAACAGAAAAAAATGGCTTACAATTAAATTACGTGCCACAGAATGCTGAGGCAGTACGCAAGGTGTGCCTCAATTTGACACAACTTTTAAAGAAGGAACCACTGTAGATACTACTCTGGTAAATATTCTCTAGGGGGAAACCAGATCATTATGGTAATAGCAGGCCAGGCCACCATCAGCCAAGGGATTTGTAATTAATTCAGTTATTATTATGTTCTCCACTTCTCCCATTTCCCCCAATTCTTAGAAACAGCACAGCTAGGAGAATAAGGAAGGCAGCATGTGACTACACACACAGGAACACACGAAAACACACACACACAATAAGATGTCATGGAAACACTGAACACATGAAGAGCCATGTGACAAGATGTTTGGAGAATCATGACAATAACAATATCTCCTGACTACTGAGCAGCAGCAGGCTTCTGCAACTACACGATAGCTACTAGCTGCTCTAGCAGAACAATGTGGAGAAAGAATTACGACTTGTAACAGGATTCTACGATGCCTTCTGAAAGGCAGAGCAATGCTGTATGACACACACACACGCACATGCACACACACACATACACACTCATACACAGAGTTAGAGGGTTGGAGAAGCTTAGCTCCCAGCTAAGACAAAGGCTACAGATGGCTCCTTTTTCCTTTGTTGGGGTTTGAGTTGGAGAGCTGAAGTGCACCAGCATATACACACCAAACCCACAAAAATAAATTGACCCTCCTACAAAACACTCACACACACACACGCACACGCACACACATACCAACCATGTCAATCAAAATCTCCCATCAAACACCAAATCATGGCCTACCCCCGCCACCCTTTACCTCACTTATACCCTACACTACATCAGTGGTTCTCAAGTGGGGGTCACGACCCTAGAATACATGTTTTCATACATATTTTAATTGGCTACTAAATTATTGTCTCAAACACAGCTGCGCATCTTGATTGTTGACCAATGACTACACTTCGACCAACTAACACATCCATGTGTATAGTTAGGGATGACATGTTGTGTGACTTTTAACACAATCACTGTGTTGGCACAACATGATTTGTATAAATGTTTCAACACATTTTGTGTCAATTCCTGCAATTGATGTCTTAAAATCACACAACACACCCTAGATGTGTTCGATTTTTGACCAATCACATTGTGGATCCAAAGTTTTCATGCATCTCCGTCGCAGCCCCACACCCTGACCCTCAAGCTCTGAAAAATGAAGTGACAACTGACAGCCTGGAGAGAGCCTCAGCCAGCCAGCAGGAGGAATAAGAAACAAGGTACATTTACTCGTTATCTAAATGAGGTGACCATTTGAGGCTAAAGCGGAGCCGACATGGCAACATTTTAGCCATGTTTTTACATGCACATTGATTGACTGATTAATCTTATGCTACACAAAGATAAATAACATATATTTATCTAAACTAATCCTATCAGTTAGTTAGAGTTTTTTGCACCTGCTACTGAAATGGTTGTTCCTGTTTTAAATGGCTTAAGTAATCTCCTCACAACCCTGACAGTCATTCTGAATGCAGGTTGCGGGTTAATAAAACATAACACTGGCTGGATTCTGATAGAAATTACACTTCACTTTGCAAGCCAGTCTAATGTGATTTGCAGGTAGGTTGTGAAATTCAGTTAACTTTTCCAAATGTTCCATGATTTTCAGAAATGTTCATTGGAAACGTCCTATAAATGGTAGGGTATAAGCAGGAAATCTGATATCCTTCAACCAGAATCTGTTTGAATTTTGGGAAAGTTGCTGGAATTTTGACACCTTACTTGAAGCGTCCCATAAACCAGGGGTTTACTTTTTTTTACCCAGGCCCCCCTTCCGACATTGGGGAACATTATGATAACTTTCCCTTAACATTTTGATTCAGAGGGGTTTGGATAAATGCAAAAGCCACATTTCAGTTGAATACATTCAGTTATGCAACTGACTAGATATCCCCTTTGCCTAGGAACTCACTTAGTGACGGCCACAGAACTGAAATCAAATGCTATCAACAACCATGTCTTTTTCACTAACAAATACAGTCATGGGTGGTAACTCTTCAATTCACTCAAAAAGGTAATTATATTGGAGGAGTGGCTTAGTGGGGGGCAAGTTTTGCATTTGAAAAAGTTTGTCATGGACCCTCAAATCCTCAAAAGGTTCAACAGCTGTACCATTGAGAGCTTCTTGACTGGCAGCATCACTGCTTGGTATGGCAATAGCATTGCCCTTGATCGCATAGTGCTACAGAGGTTGATGCGGACAGCCCAGGACATCAGTCTGGCCAGCTAACTGCCTTTCAGGACCTCTATATCAGGCAGTGTGAAAGGAAAGCATAGAAAATGGATAGACTCCAACCACCCAAGCAATAGACTGTTCTCTCTGCTTCGCACGGCAAGCGATATCGGTGCATCAAGTCTGACACCAACAAGCTCCTGAACAGCTTCTATGCCTGCCATAAGACTGTTAAATAGCTAACAACATGGCTACTATCTGTGTTGACCTTTGTAATTGATTATTCTCTATGCACACTCACACACTATGCAGACTAATACTCCAACACAAATACAAACACTCACTCCATCATTTGCTCACACACACATAATATGCACATACTACATTTATAATGACTACACACATCCACTCACATACAATCACCACATAACCTGCTGCTACTCTTCATCATATATCCTGATGCCTAGTGACCTTACCCCTATACTTATCTACCTACAGCACCAGTCAAACGTTTGGACACAGCTACTCATTCAAGGGTTTTTCTTTATTTGTACTATTTTCTACATTCTCAAATAATTGTGAAGACATCAAAACTATGGAATACCACATGGAATCATATAGTAACCAAAAAAGGCCTGATCTGCGGTATGCCTAAACTGTGGTAGGCCTGATCACTGACAACGATGAGACAGCCTATAGGTTGCCTATAGGTTGTTGTCCTGCCAGTGTGGTGCCAGGACAACAACCTCTTCCTCAATGTGAGCAAAAAAGGAGCTGATCGTGGACTACAAGAAAAGGAGGGCCGAACAGGCCCCCATTAACATCAACGGGGGTATAGTGGAGCGGGTCGAGAGCTTCAAGTTCCTTGGTGTCCATATCACCAACAAATTATCATGGTCAAAACACAAGACAGTCGTGAAGAGGGCACAACGACACCTTTTCCCTCTCAGGAGAAAAATTTGGCATGGGTCCACAGATCCTCAAAACGTTCTACAGCTGCACCATCGAGAACATCCTGACCAGTTGCATCACCGACTGGTATGGCAACTGGTATGGCAACTGCTCGGCATCCGACCGTAATGCTCTACAGAGGGTAGTGCGTACGGCCCAGTACATCACTGGTACATCACCAAGATTGGCATCCAGGACTCAGCAAAAAAAATAAACGTCCCTTTTTTTCCAAAGATAATTTGTAAAAATCCAAATAACTTCATAGATCTTCATTCTAAAGGGTTTAAACACTGTTTCCCATGCTTGTTCAATGAACCATAAACAATTAATGAACATGCACCTGTGGGACGGTTGTTTAAGAGACTGATTGGTGGAGTGCTGCAGAGATGGTTGTCCTTCTGGAAAGTTCTCCCATCTCCACAGAGGAACTCTGGAGCTCTGTCAGAGTGACCATCGGGTACTTGGTCACCTCCCTGACCAAGTTCTTTCTCCTCAAGATTGCTCAGTTTGGCCGGGTGGCCAGCTCTAGGAAGAGTCTTGGTAGATCCAAACTTCTTCCATTTAAGAATGATGGAGCCACTGTGTTTTTGGTGACTTTTAATGCTGAAGAACTTTTTTGATACCCTTTGCCAGATACGTCTCGGAGCAATTCCTATCTCATATGGCTTGGTTTTTGCTCTGACATACATTGTCAACTGTTGTGACTTTACTTTCATTAATTTGATGACTGTTAAATATTTCATCCACTAACTATGTTTATTTGTTACCCAATTAAATTGATAATGTAACAATTAACTCATTATAATTTGGGGCACCACGGAATAAGTTGTGTAGAGAGTTACCATCTCCCGATTTAAACTCTTTAACTATTTAATTGATAAAGTCATCTTATTAATAATTACCTATTATAATATCATCATTCTGAACAGTCGTAACCTTCTTGGATCTGCAAAAACCCCAGCCTTGCGCATTATTCAGTAATGCACAAATTGGTTGAATCATTTATTTACTAGCTAACTAAATAATAACACAGAAAACACACACAACAGAGGTCCCTAATGTACTAACAAAATATATATACAGTGCATTGCGAAAGTATTCGGCCCCCTAGAACTTTGCGACCTTTTGCCACATTTCAGGCTTCAAACATAGATATAAAACTGTATTTTTTTGTGAAGAATCAACAACAAGTGGGACACAATCATGAAGTGGAACGACATTTATTGGATATTTCAAACTTTTTTAACAAATCAAAAACTGAAAAATTGGGCGTGCAAAATTATTCAGCCCCTTTACTTTCAGTGCAGCAAACTCTCTCCAGAAGTTCAGTGAGGATCTCTGTTGACCTAAATGACTAATGATGATAAATACAATCCACCTGTGTGTAATCAAGTCTCCGTATAAATGCACCTGCACTGTGATAGTCTCAAAGGTCCGTTAAAAGTGCAGAGAGCATCATGAAGAACAAGGAACACACCAGGCAGGTCCGAGATACTGTTGTGAAGAAGTTTAAAGCTGGATTTGGATACAAAAAGATTTCCCAAGCTTTAAACATCCCAAGGAGCACTGTGCAAGCGATAATATTGAAATGGAAGGAGTATCAGACCACTGCAAATCTACCAAGACCTGGCCGTCTCTCTAAACTTTCAGCTCATACAAGGAGAAGACTGATCAGAGATGCAGCCAAGAGGCCCATGATCACTCTGTATGAACTGCAGAGATCTACAGCTGAGGTGGGAGACTCTGTCCATAGGACAACAATCAGTCGTATATTGCACAAATCTGGCCTTTATAGAAGAGTGGCAAGAAGAAAGCCATTTCTTAAAGATATCCATAAAAAGTGTTGTTTAAAGTTTGCCACAAGCCACCTGGGAGACACACCAAACATGTGGAAGAAGGTGCTCTGGTCAGATGAAACCAAAATTGAACTTTTTGGCAACAATGCAAAACGTTATGTTTGGCGTAAAAGCAACACAGCTCATCACCCTGAACACACCATCCCCACTGTCAAACATGGTGGTGGCAGCATCATGGTTTGGGCCTGCTTTTCTTCAGCAGGGACAGGGAAGATGGTTAAAATTGATGGGAAGATGGTTGGAGCCAAATACAGGACCATTCTGGAAGAAAACCTGATGGAGTCTGCAAAAGACCTGAGACTGGGACGGAGATTTGTCTTCCAACAAGACAATGATCCAAAACATAAAGCAAAATCTACAATGGAATGGTTCAAAAATAAACATATCCAGGTGTTAGAATGGCCAAGTCAAAGTCCAGACCTGAATCCAATCGAGAATCTGTGGAAAGAACTGAAAACTGCTGTTCACAAATGCTCTCCATCCAACCTCACTGAGCTCGAGCTGTTTTGCAAGGAGGAATGGGAAAAAATGTCAGTCTCTCGATGTGCAAAACTGATAGAGACATACCCCAAGCGACTTACAGCTGTAATCGCAGCAAAAGGTGGCGCTACAAAGTATTAACTTAAGGGGGCTGAATAATTTTGCACGCCCAATTTTTCAGTTTTTTATTTGTTAAAAAAGTTTGAAATATCCAATAAATGTCGTTCCACTTCATGATTGTGTCCCACTTGTTGTTGATTCTTCACAAAAAAATACAGTTTTATATCTTTATGTTTGAAGCCTGAAATGTGGCAAAAGGTCGCAAAGTTCAAAGGGGCCGAATACTTTCGCAATGCACTGTATATATATATATATATATATATGGGAGAGAGAGAGAGAGAGAGAGAGAGAGAATATATATGCGGTGGATAACATTAGTTTTGTACATCTACCCACTGTCCATTCCCCACGTTCTTCGGTTTAAAATATTGTTTGGTATTTGCAATTACCTAACATAACTCCCTCTATGTATAGCTCTAGAGTCTAGACGAAAGTCATTCCTCAAGGTTGTATACATTCTCTCTGTGTGTGTGCGTGTCTCAGACACTCACACATACACACACTGCCTCTCACACGGGCCTACAGAGCAGAGAAGTAGTGTTTACTGGCCTACAGGTAGACATTGACCACTCAATTAAAAATATGGGTCTGTAAACACAGGGACTCCGGTTGCCCTGAATTATTTATTGCATTTATCATTTATTGCATTTCTACACAATTAAAAAAACTATCTTTCTGCTGTTCTCCAAATAGCATTTTTAACAAAAAATGACCCCAGGCATTAATTATCACCGCAATATTAGGTTTAAAGGTCGGTGCAACTGTGTGTACAGTGTCAACCACTAACCACTATTCAACGTCATCGTAAATTGACTCATTGACTGGAACGGATGATACATCCGGATGATACATTACAACAAGAAATGCCAGATAAATTCTACACATGCATTGAAATAAAAAGCAAAGCTCATATCAAAGGACTTACTTGGGCCTACAATTGATAAGGATGCAAGAAGACAAACAAACAAGACCCCAAAATGACAAAAATCATGAAGTATTAAAGGAAAATCTACACATCCCTTTTAAAAGGGCGTTAAGGCCGAGCCCATGGTTCAGAGCTGTTGAATGGAAACCGCCTCGGTAGCCTACAGCAGGGTTTACCAAACTTGGTCCTGGGACCCTCCAGGCTGTACCCTTTTTTTTTCTTCCTAGCACTACACAGCTGATTCAAATAATCCAAGTTTGATGATGAGTTGGTTATTTGCATCAGCTGTATAGTGCGGGCAAAAATCAAAAAGTGCACCTAGGGAGGGCCCAATGACTGAGTTGGGGACACCGTGGCCTACAGGTAGGAATAGTGGAGCTCTGTGTTGTTTTGCTGAATGGACAGCACCTCTGTCTAGTAGCCAGCTATAGAATTGTTTTGTTTGTGGGCATTTAGAAATGTTTTGGGCACAGTTAGATAGCCTACAATGCCTACATGAAAATCATATTGTCACACAGATTTTTTGAAATGGTAGGTTAAATTGTAAATTGGCAATCCACATGAAAAAGGTTGCCGACCCCCTGCTAAAGGCTACAGTGGTTCCTCCATTAAAAGTTGTGAGCTTACACCGTGGGACTTAGAGGTACCCAGCATCACAGCTTCATTGCTCCAGACCACCACAAGGGGGACTTAGAGCACACATTATGCATTTGGGTCCCAGGGTTTTTATTTGACCAATCATATTGAGTGGTCCCAATGATGAATTTGATGTGAGCCACCAGTCCCTGGTAACTTTCTTCAGTAAAGATGGCTGACAAAACATTACGGGGGATGCAAATGTAAGTAATTATAATGTCATAATGAGTCAAGCAAAAAAAAAATAGGAATATATTGGTTCATTTTGTGTAAGCTTGCCTAGCCGTGCAATGCAGCTGAAGCAACATAGCTAGCTAACGATTTACTTGCTTATTGTGTAGTGGAGGATAAAAATAACTGTATGCCTATAGATGTGTAGCTAGCTACAGTATGTAGCCGATCTGTGTATGGACCCTAAAATATTAGGTTCTGAACTAATATTTGTTAGGTTATGAACTTATGAACCTCAGCTATCGTAGTTGTTGTATCAACTTCACGTCTGAATGGCATTAATGAAACCTATGGATTGAGTAGAATATAATAACTTTATTGTGCCAAAGATGCAAGTCCTATATACACATACTGTAGTTATTACCACGCATGAGATTCCCACATTGTAGCCTGTACATTGAATATATTCACTGATCATGTACTCTTCCTTGGAACATAAAGGTGTGGTTCAGGTATGAATCTCTGTGAGACATTCTTTTTCAGTCATATCCAATACCAGGTGTATCAAACTCCAGTCTTTGAGTGATGCTGTGTCTGCATGTATGTATTACGATTATACACTTCAACAGTGTTTACCACTCCTGCTCCTGGGACATCAATGAATACACATTGTAACTATGCAATAGACTAGAAACAGGATTTAAGTAAAGGCTGATTTGTAATTCACATATACAGAAAAAAACTATGCATATCTAACTCCCTTAATTTGCATTAATCTGAGGACACAGGATAATATTTCAATGAGATACTTAATTTCGACCAGTGGAGAATGTGAAATGCTTTATTAAAAGAAGTTCATTATCCAGGTGTTATAAATACATAATAAATTCATTATAATTATGATAATTGTAATATTATATTATAAATACAAGTTCAATCTGTACTTCAATGCACATATGGTGTGCATTATAAAACAGGGAAGAAAGACGAGGTGGGGAGAGAGGTGTAGAAGACAGAAAGGGAAAGAGGTAAGAACAGAGGCAGACAGCATATGATTAATAAATTATAGTGCTACCCTAATATTCTCTCAGTTCATCACAAGTACAGTGTCTCTAGCGGTGTCTCCTTACCAGCCTTGGGCCCCAAGTTGGCCTGAAGGTTATCTTAAGAGCGGGTGAGGTGGCGATGACGGGACTGGCTTCCTCTCTCACATCAAAACACACCTGCAGATGAGAGACAGATGAATAGAGAGCATGATTAAGCCTTGTTTGTTTTATTCTAACACAGTCAGTCATCATAATCATCAGGTGAAATGCAAAACTGACCTTGGATCATTAACTCTGGGACTACTACATCTCTATCTGCATTTCAATGTAAAGTATCTCTTTAATAATACTTCCTGTTGACCCAACCAAGTGACCTCTCACTTATGATCATGCTGTGCCCTCTGTGTCAGCCAATTCAGATGTGGGAGGGGTTCACCAACACAGCTGATTTAACCTAAAGGATTTAGGGAGAAGGGGGAGAGGGATAAAGTGAAGGTGTGTGTGTGTGTGTGTGTGTGTGTGTGTGTGTGTGTGTGTGTGTGTGTGTGTGTGTGTGTGTGTGTGTGTGTGTGTGTGTGTGTGTGTGTGTGTGTGTGTGTGTGTGTGTGTGTGTGTGTGTGTGTGTGTGTGTGTGTGTGTGTGTGTGCGTGCGTCACCTGGTGTGTGTGTGTGTGTGTGTGTGGCTCACCTGGTGTCCACACTAAGTGGCTACAAGAAGGTTTTTTACGGCCCCTGGGATGATCTTGATTTATTATTAGAACCGGCCCGCAGCAAGCCGGCAGCCCGCAGATCTTTTACACGCACCAATACTACATTTCCCACAATGCAAAGGTGACGCACCGAGCAGTAGGCTGCTTCATTTCAATATTTATTGGCACAGCAGTCGTCAGCATCACAGTAAAATTAACTTTCAGATACCCATCAAAAATGGCAAAACGAAGGTGGATACTGAGAACCGGGGGTTTCAAACAAGGTGGGAGTCGGAGTATATGTTCACGAAGGTAGCTGGAAAACCTGTGTGTCTTCTGTGTGGAGAAAGTGTGGCGGTACTGAAAGAGTATAATCTGAGACGACATTATGAAACGAAACACGCGGACACACACGCGGACGCAACTGTCAAGGCCAGTTTTATTTTGGCAGAAGAGATCGCTAAATCAGCCCGGCCATTTACGGAGGGGGATTTCATCAAAAACTGCATGATTAAAGTTTGTGACGAAGTTTGCCCAGAAAAAAGGCAACTCTTTTTAAATGTGAGTCTGAGCAGAAACACCATTGCCGAGAGAGTAGACCAGTTGTCCATCAATCTAAAAGAGCAGCTTGTGAAAAAGGGAAAAGATTTTATTGCATATTCCTTGGCTGTGGATGAGAGCACCGACATTTCTGACATTGCCCAGTTGTCAATTTTCATCCGCGGAGTGGACTCCAACCTAAGCGTGACAGAGGAGTTTTTGGCTTTACGTCCTATGCATGGCACAACTACGGGGCATGATTTGTATGAAGAGGTGTCAAGATGTGTAAATGAGATGGAGCTGCCTTGGGAAAAACTCGTGGGTTTGACAACCGACGGAGCACCTGCGATGTGTGGACACAGGAGCGGACTGGTGGCGAAGATACGGGAAAAGATGCAAGAGGAAAACGCGACAGGTGAGCTGACAGCTTATCATTGTATCATACACCAGGAAGCGTTGTGCGGTAAAGCCTTGAAAATGGAGCATGTAATGAGCATCATCACGCGCACAGTTAACTTTATCAGAGCCAAAGGTTTGAATCACCGCCAGTTCAAGGCATTTCTGACGGAGTTAGAAACGGAGCATGGTGATTTGCCTTATCACACAGAGGTGCGATGGCTAAGCCAGGGAAAGGTGCTTCAAAGATGTTTCGAGCTTCGTGAGGAGATTTGTCTGTTCTTGGACAGCAAAGGGAAAGACACAACACAACTCCGAGACGAAATGTTTCTGTGTGAAATGGCTTTTCTGTGTGACATTACGAGTCATCTGAATGCAATAAACTTGCAGCTGCAGGGTCGGGATCGTGTCATCTCTGATATGTACAGTACAGTGAAGGCATTTAAAACCAAACTGACTCTGTGGGAGACGCAGATGCGGAAAGAAAATTTGAGCCACTTTCCCAGCTGCCAGACCATGAAAGAGAAGCTCTCTACCAGTGCGTTCCCGAGCACACAGTTGGCTGATAAAATAGGTATGCTTGCCGCTGACTTTCGACGCCGATTTGCTGACTTTGAAGCACAAAAAAGCAGGTTGGAACTGCTCGGTAACCCATTTGCTGTTGACGTGGAAAGCTCACCACCAAACCTCCAAATGGAGTTGATTGACCTCCAATGCAATGATGCACTGAGGGCAAAATATGCGGCAGTGGGTGCTGCGGAGTTCGCCCGTTTCCTCCCCGGCACAATGCCCCAGCTGCGCATCCAGGCTGCTCAAACGTTGTCTATGTTTGGCAGCACATACCTGTGTGAACAACTGTTTTCTTTGATGAACCTGAACAAAACATCACACAGAAGTCGACTTACTGCTGAACACCTCCACTCAATTCTGAGGATTTCTTCAGCTCAGAGCCTTACCCCGAACATTGATGAACTTGTGGAAAAGATGGGACACCACCAAGTATCACCCTCAACCTCAAACAAGTGAACATTACTGTGCAATCACATATTTAGAGTTTTTACTCAGTTCAAGTTTAAAAGTTAAAATTTAATATTTGTTTTCACTGCATGTTACTTCTCCTTAAACAAAGTGTTGTTTTTGATTAATAGATTTTTGCACTTTATTTTTTTGTATTTCAATCCAATTATATTTTAAAAATATTTCAGTTGAGTGGATGATAGAAAATTGCTATTATTGTTTTTTCTTTGAAGTAAATTTAGCCCACTTTTGCTAAAATAGAAAATATAGTCTACTGATGGTGCCTTGAATACCGGTTTCTTTCATTTAATGTTCATGTTATGGGGATATTTATATAAAGGAAATTTGTCTTTTGTGTCTGTTGAAAATTAAAGATTACTGACAGAGCCATAAGAAAATATTGCTTTATTTATCTGATCATATTGTAATATATTTGTTAGGTTTTCAGTAGGTTCAATTAGGTTCACTAGACTATATGCGTCATTTAAAAATTTTTCAATGAACATTCGAACAGTCCGGCCCTCGTCTTGTAGCTGATTTTTTTATTTGGCCCTCCGTCCATTTGACTTTGACACCCCTGGGCTACAGAGTAATTTAGGCTGAATAACAGACACATGAGGACAAGCAATACAAGATAATGTCATTATTAGACATAAATACCACTTGAAACTTGATGATTACTTGATCATTTGAATCAGCTGTGTAGTGCTAAGGCAAAAAAAAAATGTTCACAGGTGTTTGGAGCATTCCGATATGCCACAGCTGGTGAGGTGTCAGGTTCGCCTCTGTACTTAAAAAGGGTGATTATTCCAACTCTCTGTGAAATGCTGCAGATGAGGTAGGAACACATATCCCACACAGAAGAGGTGGTTAGAATACGACAGGTCAAAGTATCCTTCTTCATCCAAACTGTGCAGGTGAGACAGGTTCCATGTACAACAAGACAGGCAGAGAGGAAGAGAGAAAAAGAACACAGAACACACAGAACATAATTACCTCTGGTTATGGACACTTTTGCCAGCAATAAAGCTTCCACGGCCTGTTCCTCGGATAGTGAACATCTGTCAATATCTACATTTTCGACCACTTGATCAGCTCGCACTCTGAAAGTAAAGAAAGTAGCTTATTTTTTTGTAGAAAACAATAACTGAGATATGACCGTTCAAACCTAATGCAGCAGATGTCATTTTCAGGATGCGTCAATACAGCACAGAAAGCTTAACACCAGACTGGTATTGTACAAAATAATATACTTGCCTGTTGTATCTTGAAAAAAAGCATTGGAATTTAAAGTGAAATATTTAACCTATTAACCTGCTGCATTATTTATGTATTACCAGTTGAGGAACAACTCCAATTTCATACATCATTGAAAATGTGTCTAGGAATAAGTAAGAATAAAAAAGTTAAAATAACTTCTTAGATTTGATGGAGACATTATACATCTTAGTACCTTATCAATATATGATTTGTATCAATGTGGACGAGTGACAGGGGAGCAGGAACAGAGTATTTTTGCCGAGCAATGCAACGAAGCTGGATCGTTCTGGAAATGATACCTGCACCAAGACTCCCTAACTCTTCGCTATTAGACGCAATGGCCCATTGCTCTGAGACTTCCTTTGACCATTCTAAAGCCCGCATGGGGGCATCTTTGCCTTAATGGCGCTGACTTTCTGGTCAAACTCTTCATCTGACATATCAGAATAGTATTCCCTGACAGACTTAAAGTGTTCTTTCATCCTTCTGTAAAAAAAAAAAGAAGCTAAGCGTTACACTGTCATGAAATAGGATTATATATTGACTATGAAACAAATAGGACATGGTCTGCTTATGAGTTTCCACGAAAGACATTTAGATTAATTCAACTGAAAATGGCAAGAACAGGCGTTCGTAGCTAAATGCTTTTGGTTAGCTTGAGAATAATAACTGCATGATTTATCATTCTACGGCATGTACTGTATGTATGTATGTATGTATGTAATATAGTGCAATGTTGTGAACTGACACAGGCTATGTAAAAGTTGGACGGAAGAACGCCCAGTGCCACTTACCTGAGATGCCTTCATCACACTGTCCTTCTTCGTAGGTGTTCGCTATGACTTCCTTTGTGTCGGAAAGAAAGGCTGAAATGGCCAAAATGGAGGGTGGTTGATAGCGAAATTAAATTGGAGTTTTGTTTTCAAATACATTTTTTGTTCTCTAAATATTATGGGGGAATAAAATGCATAAAGTTTTGCGCTCTATTACAAAACATTTGATTGCAAAATGTTTGTTTTTTTACTTTGAAGCATTGTTTTTGCTTTCAAAACAATTATTTTTGATTGAAAATAAAAAACGTTTTGCTCTCGACAAAATACATCCATTTGTTGCAAGTTGGGGAGGGGGGATAATAGCTGAACAATATACTATTCAACCTTTACTAAAGAATAGTCTAATAGCTGAGCTAGGTGTGAAAAAACCCTGTCCTATCACAGACCAGTTTTGCCCTAACGACCAAGGGGGAGGCTAAAGCACTGATTATGCTTTTGGGTCCCAATGCACTACTGTGTTTCTAACTGACAATATAAATCAAATAATAAACTGTTAATTGTGCTCAACTTCAAATGACACAAGCAGGGAGCAGGTTTCGAACCCTCAACCTTCTTGCCCGAAGACCAGGGCTTTATCGACTGTGCACCATAAGCATGCTCAAGCCGCAATCGATGGAGCGCGTCCTTGCGGTAGCTTGCTACTCAATGTAAGAAAGTAATGCCTTTTCAAATAAGTTCCCTTACACGTTATGTTGGCTGACAATTTGTTTTCGCTGTCCTTACGAACCACATAGCATATCATTACTGCAGTATGTACCGGTATGTTAGCTATCTACCTAACGTTAGTAGTTATACATCAAACTTGACAGTATATTAACTATAGGCTATCTAACTACCCAACGTTTATTGACTTGATTATTCCCATCATTCTAAGCTTAGCTAAATGGTATAGTTGATGTGTGTTCTCAATGGACATTTGAGTGCTTTCGTAAATTCGCTGTGGCTCTTTACTCCAATTTCAGAGCACTCTTGTCTGAGTGTACCATAGCGCAGAATAATTAATTTACGACCGCTAAACACCCGTTGAATATGGCAAGTGTCACTAAATTTCGGCAAAAAATAGTGATTAAATAGTTTCCAGCAGCACAGTTACAGTCACCAACGCTCTTTTTAACACCAAAAAAGGGTGAGTAAAAGTGTCTCATTTGTGTCTGGAAGTAACTAGCAAGCTAGCCAACGTCAGCTTGGGTGCTTGACTGCCGTAGTAAGACCAGAACGCTCAAATCAACCCTACTCCTCGGCCCAAACGTCCAGTGTGCGCTCCGAGAGTGAAATTTAATCAGAGTGTTTTTGGTTTTTCATGGAATAGAAACACCATAATATTAATCAAATTAATTAAACAAGTACCAGTTAAAAGTTTGGACACACCTACTCATGCCAGGATTTTCTATATTTTTACTATTTTCTACATTGTAGAATAATAGTGAAGACATCACAACTTTGAAACAACACATATGGAACAAATTCTTATTTACAAGGACAGCCTACTCCTTCCTCCCTGTCGGAGGATTGATCCCCAGTCCCCCATTCAGTTCGCAAGACGCAGGGATTCTTTAGCTAAATAGCCCAGTACTGTACTACCGACCGTCACGTTGTACAGTGCCATGTTTTCCATTCCATCCTAACAGAAACCCAGAGGGTTTCTCATTTTTCATGGAATAGAAACATCATCCTATTTTCTAATTAATTAAGCAAGTACCAGTCAAAGGTTTGGACACATCTGTTTATTCCAGGATTTTTCTATATTTTAATTATTTTCTACATTGTGGAATAATAGTGAAGACATCACCACTATGACATAACACATATGGAATCAGTTAAGAACAAATACCTATTTACAAGGACAGTCTACTCATTTCTCCCCAGTTAGGGGAATTGAACCCCGGTCTCCTGCGTGCCCTCCCCATCTCTGGTCATGCCAATATGGAAGATCAAAGATTTCCTCTGGTAGTCACCTAGCACTAACTTGCAGTAACAGAAAAAATGGCTTACAATTAAATGACCTGCCATAGAATGCTGCTGCAGCCTGCAAGTTGTGCCGCAGTATGACGCAACTTTTAAAGGAGGAACCACTGTATATGAAGCCACCCTTTGTGGAACGGAGCATACAGTGTACTATGACAGTGTCATTGTCTCCTGCTCTTCCCTGCAACAAGAAGAAGAGTGATGGAGTGCTGCATTCGATGACATGGCCTCCACAATCACGCGACCTGATTGAGACGGTTTGAGATGAGTTGGACTGTAGAGTGAAGGAAATGCAGTCAACAAGTGCTCAGCATATGTGGGAACTCCTTCAAGACTGTTAGAAATGAATTCCTCATGATGTTGGTTGAGAGAATTCCAAGACTGTGCAAAGCTTTCATCAAGGCAAAGGGTGGCTAATTTGAAGAATCTGAAATATATTTAGATTTTCTTAACACATTTTTGGTTACTACATGACTCCATATATGTTATTTCATAGTTTTGATGTCTTTTGTCAAGCCTTGATCAGTTTCATCTGTTCCTGTGATTGTCTCCACCCCCTCCAGGTGTCGCTGATTTTTCCCAGTGCATTATCCCTGTGTTTCCTGTCTCTCTGTGCCAGTTCATCTTGTATGTTTCCAAGTCAACTAGCGGTTTCCCTGTTCTCCTGATTTTTGCATTCTCCCTTTTCTAGTCCTCCTGGTTTTGACTTTTACCTGACTTTTTACCGACCTGCCTGACCATTCTGCCTCCCTTGATCACAAGCCTGTCTGCCACTCTGGACCTTCTGGACTATGATCTGGTTTTGACCTTTTTGCCTGTCCACGACCATTCTCTTTCCTACCCCTTTGGATAATTAAACATTGTAAGACTCCAACCATCTGCCTCCTGTGTCTGCATCTGGGTCTCGCCTTGTGCCTTGATAGTCTTCACTGTTATTCAACCATGAAGATAAATGTAAAAATACAGAAAAACACTGGGATGAGTAGGTTTGTCCAAACTTTTGACTAGTACATAATAGATAATATATACACTACAGTTCCTTGTTTTTGAAAGAAAAGCACATTTTCTGTACATTAAAATAACATCAAATGGATCAGAAATATAGCGTAGACATTGTTCATGATGTAAATGACGATTGTAAACAGCTGATTTTTTAAATCTAAATAGGCGTACAGAGGCCCATTATCAGCAACCGTCACTCCTGTGTTCCAATGGCACGTTGTGTTAGCTAATCCAAGTTTATCATAATAAAAGGCACATTTCTCCTTAGAAAACCCTTTCGAAATTATGTTAGCACAGCTGAAAACTGTTGTGCTAGTTAAAGAAGCAATAAAACTGGCCTTTATACTAGTTGAGTATCTGGAGCTTCAGCATTTGTGGGTTTTGATTACAGGCTCAAAATGACCAGAAACAAAGACCTTTCTTCTGAAACTCATCAGTCTATTCTTGTTCTGAGAAATTAAGGCTATTCCATGTGAGAAATTGCCAAGAAACTGAAGATCTCGTACAACGCTGTGTACTACTCCCTTCACAGAACAGCGCAAACTGGCTTTAACCAGAATAGAAAGAGGAGTGGGAGGCCCCGGTGCACAACTGGGCAAGAGGAACAATACATTAGAGTGTCTAGTTTGAGAAACAGACGCCTCACAAGTCCTCCACTGGCAGCTTCATTAGGTAGTACCCACAAAACACCAGTCTCAACATCGACAGTGAAGAGGCGACTCCGGGATGCTGGCCTTCTAGGCAAAGTTGCAAAGAAAAAGCCATATCTCAGACTGCCCAATAAAAATAAAATATTAAGATTGGCAACAGAAGACAGACACTGAACAGAGGAACTCTGCCTAGAAGGCCAGCATCCCTTAGTCGCCTCTTCACTGTTGACGTTGAAACTGGTGTTATCTTTTGTTTATTTTAAGTCTCATCCTTCAGCTCCACTCAAACCCTCCCATCTCTAAACACCATAGCGTTTTGATTTCTATTTGCCATATATTTTTCAACAGTGCTGTGATGTTTCACCAAAGTTCTGAACCTTTCTATTCTCATTGTTTCTACAGATTGTAAATGAAAGATAAAAAAAATTGATAAGTATATTATTTTATTATTAGTCGATCGACAATGACTTTTTAAAATCACCCAGCAGTGCTCTTTGCAGAGTTCGCTCCAGGTAAATATTGCAATTCTTCAGCCATTCCTGAACCTGTGACCAAAAAAAAGCTAAAGCGGAAGTGGGAAGTTTACATACACATTAGCCAAATACATTTAAACTCAGTTTTTCACAATTCCTGACATTTTAGCCTCATAAAAATACCCTGTCTTTTGTCAGTTAGGATCACAACTTAATTTTAAGAATGTGAAAAGTCAGAATAATAGTAGAGAGAATTATTTATTTCATCTTTTATTTCTTTCATCACATTCCCAATGTGTCAGAAGTTTACATACACTCAACTAGTATTTGGTAGCATTGCCTTTAAATTGTCTTCCACAAGCTTCCCACAATAAGTTGGGTGAATTTGGCCCATTCCTCCTGACAGAGCTGGTGTAACTGAGTTAGGTTTGTAGGCCTCCTTGCTCGCACATGCTTTTTCAGTTCTGCTCACAAATGTTCAATGGGATTCAGGTCACGGCTTTGTGATGGCCACTCCAATACCAATACATTTCTTCAAAAAGTACGATCTTTGTCCCCTTGTGCAGTTGCACACCGTAGTCTGGCTTTTTTATGGCGGTTTTGGAGCAGTGGCTTCTTCCTTGCTGAGCGGCCTTTCACGTTATGTCGATAAAGTACTCGTTTTCTGTGGATATAGATACTTTTGTACCTGTTTCCTCCATTATCTTCACAAGGTCCTTAGCTGTTGTTTTGGGATTGATTTGCAATTTTCACACCAAAGTACATTTATCTCTAGGAGACAGAACGCGTCTCCTTCCTAAGCGGTATGACAGCTGTGTCGTCCTAAGGTGTTTATACTTGTGTACTATTGTTTATACAGATGAACGTGGTACCTTCAGGCATTTGGAAACTGCTCCCAAGGATGAACCAGAAATGTGGAGGTCTACAAGGTCTGATTTCTTTAGATTTTCCGATGATGTCAAGCAAAGAGGCACTGAGTTTGAAGGTAGGCCTTGAAATAAATCCACAGGTACACCTACAATTGACTCAAATTATGTCAATTAGCCTATCAGAAGCTTCTAAAGCCATGACATTTTCTGGAATTTTCCAAGCTGTTTAAAGGCACAGTCAATTTAGTGTATGTAAACTTCTGACCCACTGGAATTGTGATACAGTGAATTATAAGTGAAATAATCTGTTTGTAAACAATTGTTTGAAAAATTACTTGTATCATGCACAAAGTAGATGTCCTAACCGATTGTCAAAACTATAGTTTGTTAACAATACATTTGTGGAGTGGTTGAAAAACAAGTTTTAATGACTCCAAAGTGTATGTAAACTTCCGACTTCAACTGTACATATGGACAGTACTAAAACAAATGATCCTGTCTCTTCGCAGCAAAATCTGCAGAGCTGGGAAGTTTAAAAAAGTTAGCCTAAGCAAGTAATTGTTCAAGATTTACATTATCTCATTCTGTCACTGTATGACAATTTAAATTTGTTATAGCCTACATTTGTTGTTGCATTTTTGCCGTTGCATTTGAATCTAGTCTACTTTTTTGTCTACTTTAAATTGTGGGTCTTGAGCTAGGTTACGGCAACTGCAATACCCTGCCATACCCAACAGACGCCCCTGGGAAGGGCAGCCCCTGTGTTACTTCTGTGTCAGTCCCACGTGCTGGATGGAAAATTTCAACACTAACACATGCTTCTGTGTTCCTAGAGAGAGAGAGAGAGAGAGAGAGAGAGAAGCCAGGCAATATGGATTAAATTAGCCCTATTATCCTAATCATAATCTCTACATGACAGACTGCGCTGGAGGACCACAGAGAGCAGAGGGGAAGCAGAGAAAGGAGGACAAGAGAAGAAATTAGGAGGGGGAAAAGGGGGGGAGAGAGAAGTAGAGCAGCGAGAGTGGTTTGGCTTCCAATGAACAAAGGACTTATTATCAATCAGCTTTGATGCATAAGAAATACATTTCTTGATTCCTCCTATCTCAGTCCCCCTGAAGAAGCTACTCAGGAAGGAGAGGATAATTATTGGAGAATGAATGGAGTGTGTTACGCCCCTGTACCATGTACAAGGGGCTCTGAGACCTAGTGAACAGCGCCATATGAATCTAATCCATTATGATTCATCCATTATTGCTCTGAGGGATGTGTGTGGGTGTCACATGAACCATGACAGCTAGTGTAGTGTGACGCGACATGACCCTGTAGACTAGAGATGCATAGTAACGAGAGGAGGGGGGTTGTCGTATCTCTGTTTTGGTTGTAAAGAATGATAACTACCTTCTTTGTAGTCAAATGTTCAACTTTTTTTGTCACTTGATGTGGTTTATCAAATGTGTAAATGTAGCCTACATATGTGTAAGATAGGCCTACATTTGAAACGACTCACTTTTGACTGACAGAGGTCTGAAAAGGGTTGAGTGATGGGGGACAGATGATTTTGGGAGTAAATGGGTGTGACCCTGTCGCCCTACTGGACAGGCTCTGTGTCACTGTGGTCCTGAAGCTCATACACACTCAATCCATCTGTCAATCATACAGGCCAGAGTGGGAGAGGCTGCCTGTCTCACTTCAGATAGAAGAACAATGCACAGGCACACAAAGAAGAAGCAGACACTTCTTACTCGTGTGTGTGTGTGTGTGTGTGTGGGGGGGGGGGGGGTGTTCCTAGAAGTAAGGGTGTGCATGCCTGCGTGTGTATGTGTGTGTCAAGTGCATGTGGCATGCATCAGTTGGGAGGTGAATATAATGAGGGGTGTGTTCCTAGAAGGGAGGCGGCAGGCCGTGACACATGGGATCCTTTTCACCGCAAAAGAAAGAAAAGGAGGGAAAGAATAAAGTGAAGGGAAAATCCCCAATGGACCTTGAGAAGATGGTGAGGTGAAGGGGGAGGGGTTCAGGAGTCAGAACAGATGGCAGGCCAGGCCGCCTCCCCCACCTTTCCCCCTCCTGGAAAACTTAGAGATGTTGAGCAGGGGAAATTAGTGGCAGAAAAGGCAGGGGAGGGGGAGGCACACATACAGTACACACACACACACACAATGGCATATTAGCAACAGGCATTACAGTCACAGAGGGCCACTCCATCATCCCCCCTCAATGGGGCTATAGAGCACCTCCCTTCCCCTCCCTGTCTCCAGTGGTGCTCACAGCTCCATTAGCCCACCAGAGACAGGTGCAAGGTGTCACCTGTCACTCAAACCTCCCCCACCCTCCTCACCCTATAGAACTTCTTATCCTTCACTCACTGCCCCCCCTTCCCTCTAACCTACCCTCATCCCCTCCTCACCCCCCTTCTGCCACCCTGATGATGATAAGACGCAGGCCTCCATATCCTCCTATATACTCTGCTAGTGACAGGAGAGGAGAGGAGAGGAGAGGAGAGGAGAGGAGAGGAGAGGAGAGGAGAGGAGAGGAGAGGAGAGGAGAGGAGAGGATGCAATAGTTTGAATATTGGAAAAAAAGCTATACTACAGTAAAGCCACATAACAGGTACAGCGGCACAACACCTGAAGGTGAGTATTGTATATTACTATAAACCCAAACAGAACCCCCTCCTCCTCCTCTTCTTCCTCCTTTTCCTCCATCCCATAATGGTTCAAGCCCCAGTTTCCACAGCAATTACCAGCAATCCATCAGCAAGCAGGCATTAATGGCCCGGCCCCATGGGAGTTGTAGGATAATTTCAAAATATTTCCCCAGAGGGACTACTACTGAAATGTCCAACGCCTACAGGTGTCCCTGGGGTCGTGCTCCTCGTAAAGTCCAAGGGCCACAACAATGTCCCAAATGTGACAGGAAAATGTAGGGATGACAATCAAAAGCAGGAGGGGAAAGGGTTTTACAATCAACCACCATCACAGAGGCTTTGATGCCCAAATTATGTTCATATTTTCTTATGATACTTTTATTAATTGAATTAGCTAGTTTTTTTTGTGATAATCAATTGAGATAATAATAATGACAGCTTTATTTTAGTACTTTTCAAAGCAATGACATGAATATCGCACGAGAAGAAGGCCCATACAAGGCAGGTGTATGCGGATATTGGAGGAAGCATTACTATGTGCAGCATCACACCTTCAGATGATTCTTGGCAGCCGGTTTTGCAGCAAGTTGAGTTGAGTTGAGTTCAGCTACTATAAGATTGTGCTGCTACTGCTGTTCTGTTCTCCATCCTCAGTACTGTATCTGCTGCCAAGCTTCCTCTTCATCCTACTCCTCCTGCTGCTGGTACTCCTACTGTCATATGGCCGGATCTCAAATGGCACCCTATTCCCTATATAGTGCACTAATTCTGACCAGGGCACGTTTGTACTATATAGAGAATAGGGTGCTATTTGGGACAGAGCCTGTGAGAAATACTACATCATAAATACCATAAATACCATTACGATGAAAATAGTCAATGATGTATGTAAAAAAAAAAAAAAAGTGCTATATAGAACCTAAAATGGTTCTTTGGCTGTCCCCATCGAAGAACCCTTTGGAGAACGCTTTTTGATTCCAGGTAGAAAGAACCCTTTTGGTTTCATGTAAAACCTTTTCCACAGAGGGTTCTACCTGGAACCCAAATGGGTTGTACCTGGAACCAAAAAGGGTTCTCCAATGGGGACAGCTGAATAACCCTTTTGGAACCCTTTTTTCTAAAAGTGTATACATACGGCTGTAAAGAAATATCTGAGCCGCATGTGTCTCCATATACTGGAATACTTCCTCTAAGTCCAAATGGCAATTTTTTAAAATCAACTTGTTTCTTCTCTTCTTTTTTCTCCTCTTCTCTTCTCCTCTCCCCTCTCTTTCTCTCTCTTTCTCCTCTCCTTCCCCCTCTCCTTCTCCCCTCTCTTTCTCTCTCTCTCCACCCCTTTGTGTGTGTTGATGCAGTAGCCTAGCAGTGTGTCCTGGCACGGAATACCATTGTGCTGCCTGCGCTAGGAGGGCTCACGGAGCTGTGTGAAGCTATGCCAAGCCCACCACCAAAGCACCAAGCAGTCATTATCACCCTGGGTCTGATGATAACCATAGGGCTTGTAGAGAGCTGGCACAGGGCCTGGGATGCATCCCAAATTGCACCCTCTTCCCTGTATAGTGCACTACTTTTGACCAGAGCCCAGCCCTGATGATAACTATGGGGCATATGGAGTGTTGGCTGGCAAAGAGCTGGCTCTGATACCCACTACACCCCCAGCTAGGCCCCAGCCGAAGGCTTCTTATAGCCAGCTCGTCTTACTCTGCCCGCTGTCAGCCTCCCTCAGCAGCATAATCACCTCATATTATACTCCCTCTTATCCTCTTTCTTACCATAGGTACACACACACACATGCATAGTTGCGCTCACACGCATTCAAATACACACATTGAAACATATACGCACACACTATAACCTCCTCAGTCAAAGCCTATCTACCTTCTTGCTAGAGAAAGCTAACCTTCTTATGTTGGCCCAGGGTTTGGTTTATAATGATCATCTTATTTATCCCCTCAGTCAGCCCACTGAGTTAGTCAGTCAGTCAAATCTTCAGGGATTAACTAATAAATTACAGGTTACACGCATGCTGATCAATAAAAGGCCATGAAAGAGCGTTAGCCCCTCTAGGCAGCTGACCTCAGCGGAGCTCAGCATTGTGGCCACAGTGACCCCTGACCTTTGTGTAACCCCGGCACATGCCACACACTCCTGATCCTTGAGCTGTGTTTGTTGTCACGTTAGCCATGTGAACGCACAATGACAACTGGCAACCTCCGCTCCCCTGCTACTTTCCCAACTGCTCCCCTCATACACGTGATAAAATGGTACACGTTAGCTGCCTTATCCTAACCTAACCAGGTGGTAGTGAATATTTCCTGTAACAAATGGCATTACTTAAAATAGGTCAATCTGGCCACCAGGGAGATATTTTAAACCTCCAAATTCAAGGATTACTTTGTTTCCCTTCACTTGGTCTGTCTCAGGTGTGGAGTGCCAGTATTGTACTCAAAAGGGTAACATACATGACAAAATCCTGCGTTTTTGCTTTTCCGTTTCACGCACATCCATGTGTTTTTATGGAGAGAAGCTAAATGAGATCCTTACAACATGTAAGTTTATTGTACATTGTAACAAAAATAGTCTAAGAACTTTATAAACTTGTAAAATAGCTGTTAAGTGCAGATTTCTCCATAATGCTAGGTGGCAAACAACATTAAATCGACCGTTGGTTTAAACCCTGCTCGCAACAAGCGAGTTTATATGTATATATTTTTTTTTACATTGTATTTTCAACTTACGTATTTGACACACATGATGTATGTTTATTTATACAGTAATTGTTATTCAACTTATCCTCACCTAGGATTTGAACACATAACCTCCTGGTTAACAGCATTCCAATCTTTCTGCTATGCCACCACACTTAATAGCTGATTTCGCCTGTATTCCTACACTTTGGACTGAATCTCAGCTTTGTTTAAAATAAACAACAACAAAAAAGATGATTTTCATCATAGTGATTCAGGAACACAAATAACATAATAAAATGCCCCAACATTAGACAATTATACAGAAAACCCCAAAATGGCTAATAAGTCAATTAAATCTATGGTGAGAAAAGAGTCGATTAATTAAAATAGCAGTGCAGATGGCATGCTTTTGCTGAGTTCAGAGATGTAATATAAGTAATTACGTGTGTATAGGAATGTGTATAGGAATGTTGTAGATCTTGTGACTTTGTGGAGTGTCAAATCACTGGTGGGGTTATATTTTAGCTGAACAGCGTACCACTGACTTTAAAACTACCATTTCATTACTTTACTTATAATACTTTGGGATGGTTTGAGACCATCTGCAACCACCATCATGTGACGTCCTGCCGACTGATAAAACAAATGTCTTGAGAAACTTTAACAAACATCCTAACATGGTCATCACCCTTACGAGAAAACCACCTGAATGTCACGTGATCACCTGTTTTTACACGTGAAGTGATCCAAAACCACGTTTTCACATGATTTCATGTGAAATGTCACAAGGTAATACCATGTGAGTTCATACACTACATGACCAAAAGCTGAAGACAGAACATTTTTACACGCTACGCCGTTGTTGCTCCTAGACGTTTCCACTTCACAATAACAGCACTTACAGTTGGCTGGGGCAGGTCTAGCAGGGCAGGAATTTGATGAACTGACATGTTGAAAAGGTGGCATCCTATGACAGTGCCACATTTAATGTCACTGAGCTCTTCAGTAAGGACATTTTACTGCCAGTATTTGGCTATGGAGATTGCATGGCTGTGTACTCAATTTTACACCTGTCAGCAACAAGTGTGGCAGAAAAAGCCGAATCCACTCATTTAAATGGGTATCCACATACTTTTGCATATAGTGTCTGTGTACTTGTGAAGTGTACCTTTGACTTTTTTGTACCCCAGGGAACAACACTGTACCCTAACCATATCTAGCTTTTAGCTAGGTGCAGGAACGTATTCCTGCCAATACATCCATGCACTGAGCTACACCGGGGCTAGGGGGGGCTATAGCCCAGTCACAAACTTGCGTAGCCTCAGTTAAGCCTCCTCTTTTAGAATTATTTTGTTTTTAAATAAAGAAATATGTAAAAGTTCATAACCAGTCATTCTGTTCCCAATCCGAGCGCTGGCTGCGTACTTGTGCCGCGAGTGTACCCTATGACATGTGTGTGTGTGTTGGGGGGGGGGGGGTCTGGTGTGTGTGCTCATGCACGTTAGGCTACATTATGTGAGCTAACTGCTAGCTAGCTAGTCGTCCATCTTGCCCCATTGCAATGGGCCATTTTCTGATCAAGAGAAGAGCGCGGGTAGAAATTGAAAAACCAGACCCTGTCTCCGAGGGGGCCGAAGAAGAAGAGGGAGATAAGAAAGATGAGTCGGAGAGAGAAACTCGTGAGCCACGACGTGAGGGAGCACCAGAGCAGTTCGTCACTGCTAGCTGCTCCACAGCCACTGTTAGCTGCACTGGTAGCACAGCCACCTGATTTAAGCCAGTCACCTGTTGAAGAACCAAGGCACCCTCTTTTTCAGCATTATCCAGCCACAAAAGTTGGACAGCAGGATCGCCACTTCAATCGTAGATGATATGAGGATTATAAATGGCTGGAATATTCTATTTCAAAGGACCGTGTTTTCTGCTTTGCATGCCTCCACTTTCAACGTCCAGGAAACCATGGTGGAGAGAAGGGGGCATTTACCCACGATGGCTACCAGAACTGGGAGAAGGCCACACACGTTTGTTCAAGACACACAATGCTAGTGTGGAGCATGAATATGCAATGGCAGCGTGGAATGAGTGGACTATTCAGAAAGAGTCTAGCTCAACAAAATGCAATGCTCTGAGTGATGGACATTCGAAAATAGTCAGAGAGAACAGAGGGTATATGAGAGCAGTCGTGGAGTCATTGCGTTACTCTGCATACCAGGGACTTTCACAGAGAGGAGACATAGAAAACGACATGGCCGTCAACCAGGGGAAACTTCCTTGAACTTTTACAGGTCATAGACAAATTCGACAAAACAGTTGCACAGAAAAAATCAGATAATACTAGAAATGTACACGCATCATGATTGACAGAATGAAATACTGGGCAAACCCTCGACTCAGCAACCTTGCCTGCCTGTTGATGACCAGAAGATTATAGCCTAATTTGCGCTGAACCACAACAGACACATCGTCCTTCAATAAAACAACACTTGCTGAGTATCTGAAAGGCCTTTTATTTATTGACAGAGCGCGCCTGTCCGGTGGTGGGAACATGATCCAATCGCGCTGATCTGGATCTGGATGGAACAAGAAGACACATGCATATTGTCGACCAGTCGGCCTACAAGTATTTTTGCAATATAAATAAAAATCCCTTAGATTGTGGTGGTAGCCACCTCGTTCTACACCAGTGGACAAGCATAGGGTAAATGCACTTTTCATGTGGCTGCACTGTGGATATTATTCCTTTCATTTCTGACGTTGTGATAGACATTTCATCCGTAACATTATAACCAATGCACAGCAGGATGCATGTGCTGAAGTCATTCACCTTTGCAACGTGAAAGATGTTTTTGTCGTTGTGGTCACTTGTATTAGGATTACAGCTATTTTGTTGAATATTCTTTGGCCAAATTCAATTAAAAACTACATTTATATAGAATGTGCTGTGTGCCATATCTGCTTTTATTGAAAAAACTAGTCACACACACACACACACATACACATATACACATAGACACACAGACACACATACACACATACACATATACACATACACACACACACACACACACACACACACACACACACACACACACACACACACACACACACACACACACACACACACACACACACACACACACACACACACACACACACTTATCTGGCTGCACTGTTTACATGGGGATGACTCAGAGGTTCCTTTAGCTCCATTTGTTCAGATATACAGTAATAGGATTTACCTATGGGCCAACTCACTCAATTTGCCTGTTGTGATGTGGTTTATTGATTGAGTGCCTCACACTAAGTAAGACAGTAACACAAAGCTTTCTCGGCCTGTGTGGAACATTCCCATCCCTGTCAACAGCCCCTCACACACCTTCACCACCACTGCCTCACCCCTTCTCAACCCTCACACTTCCTCCAATCTCAATAAGCTTGTCAACTCTCTTCCTCCAACACCTCACCCCTGTCAAGTCAACTCTCACCCCTTCAGCCCTAATCACCCTCTCCTCAACCCTTCACCACCACTTTCCTCATCTGCTAAATTCCTGCTGTGTGACATCAATGTCCCCATGCAGCAACATGAGTGACAACCCGCTATGCTATCAGTTATCTATCCGATCTCCTTGTTTGTTTGATTGTTTTTGCGTACAGCTCTCCTGTTAGCGCTAGCGGTTAGCATCAGAACAGATTCCAGACTTTTCAGGCTGGAACAACATGACAGGGGGCAGAATGCCTGGAATGCTGAAAAACACAGATTAGCTCATTCCTGTTCTGTTGTCTCTGGACTGGAGTGGATGGGCTTGTGATTCTAAACTCTATTGTGTGGTGCTCAGGGCTTAGGACATCAGCGGCTGAACTCAGGGCCCCGGAGTGTGGGGCCACAGGACCTAAACCCTAAGCACTAAACCATAGACCATTGATCATATCCCATACATAGTGTTCATTTCAATATGTAGAGTTTCTTTGGGGCTTAGGACATCATGGCCAACTGATAGCCCACAGCCCATAAACACAAAACACTAAACCCTGGACTCTGCCCACTGACCAGCCTCAATCCGAACAATATTTCAATATGTAAAGTGTGTCTTCTTGTCATTTGACTGAACCCACAAAGATGATTCAACGACTACATGTCAACAGTCTTAAGTGCCTTCCTGTCGTTGATTACTTTTCCATTACATATTATTTGTTCCAGCCTGTACGTTTCCATTTGATTAACCACTGACATGTGCTATACAAACATAAATGGCTAGAAGAGTATTTTTTTTGACAGAAAAAAAACACAGAAGGCATGGCATTTGTGTACTGTTTTCTCTCTGTCAATAGTAATCAACACTGCCACCTTGTGGTAGATCTTTGCAGTTGTAAGAAAATTCGAACTATTCTCATAATATCCTGTAGATTGCACCATTTCTTAATAAAGAGTAAAAATCTATATTATGACTTCACTCAAGTATAGTATTCTATCCGATGTAACCACCACTTTTTAAGGGCGTCGGAAACATGTAAACCGTTTGCAAGTTTCATTGCTGAAACCTTTCACTACTGTGTTTCACATTTCACTGACATATGAAGCACCAGTATAATATTCTAGACACTAAAGAATCTCTCTCTCTCTCTCTCTCTCTCTCTCTCTCTCGCCCCTATTTTACATTTGACCCTTCCTGTTCCTGAAAAAACAGGTAGCAAACAGAAGCTGACATTTAGTACACTTCTTCCTCCTTTGCAACAAATGAATAGTTGTTCACATTCTTCCACCAATAGTATGCTAGGCCTACTGTAGTAGTTTGTCATATCTCTGATACTGTTTTAATCGTCACGGAATCATTCATTCAGTAACTTAAATGTAAACTCTGTTATCGTTGATAAGTCACTCTGATAATTGCATTCTGTCAAAATGAATTTCCCAATCACATGAGTAGTCATGTTTTCCCATGTTATTTATTTAACCTTTACGTACATCAAAACAAATCAGGTGTATTTGAATTTCCTGCTTAATTCCTGATAATCTCTTATGTGCTGAAGTGATCTGTGTATGCATGTTGATTCAAGAAATAATGTTTTTTTTTTATCTACCTTACCAGACAGTTATTTGCATATCACAATTAACTACATGCACTTCATCCCACAAACAAGGAAATAATCCATCCCACAACCTAGAAATAGAATCAATTCACTGCTTTCAGGAAGTAGTTCACAGGGTTGGTTTCTGCCAATGTGCACGTCAGACAATACTGCACGTCACCAGTTACGCAGACGGAACACTGCTCTCTTCCTGGTATCCTGGTTAGGTGGACCCTAGTTTGCGTGTGTCATTCATTTGCCTATGATATTCTCAGGGAAGTTGTAGAAACAAATGAGGTACAGTAATTCTGAATCAATTAACTTCCTTTTTTTCAGAGAATAGGCGATAAGACTCCCATGACCTGGCTCCATTTATACAATAGAACTCTGTCTGATGCTGTGGTCAACAGTGGGAGAGGATGAGCAATGTGGGGGAGGAGAGGATGTGTGGTATTTTTGTCTGTCTTTGACAGTTGGATCTATCTCGATAGTCTAAATCAGCTTCCTTCGTCATCTCTTCTCCATCTACACAGATCTGAAATCACAGGTGAAGGCAACAAGTTGGTTGCTGACTGGGCATCTGCTGTCACCTTTTCCTTCACTGAAGGAAAGGAGATGATATAGTCATGTTGGACTATTGAGAAGTACTCTTGGATTTAGCAAAGTCATGTTTGTAGGTATAGAAAGACCATTCAGAGGACTGGAATTTCAACCTCCTCCACTTTGTGTAGGTTTACCAATGTTTAAACTGTGGTAAAGGAACTCCATCACAGCTCAACTCAAGGAAATCCCAATGCTGAGTACACAAAGACAACACAGAATTCTGGTCAATCTGACCAGGAAGCTCATTTACTATACTGGAATTAAATGCTTCATAATTCTACTTCATGCCCACATGGTGGCTCAACCCTAGCCCTAGGCTCAATCCAAACCCTTACCTTAGTGTAAACATTTCCCCACACGTGTCAACTACACTGTTAAAATGAAGTGCTTTGTACCAAAACTAGCTGCAACTGAGCTGCCACCAACTTGAAGGAGACAAAACTTGAACTTTGCTGGAGTTTTGAAACACATCATCTTGAGATGTTTTAAAACATTGTAACACCACTAAATCAACTGTTGTGCAACACCTTGCCAGGGACTGGGAGCACTAACAGAAAAGGTTGAAACCCTATTTTGGTGTTTCGAGTCCTGTTCAGTGCAGCATTAAATACCCCCTATGTTGGTGGTGTTTCCACTCATTAAAGCTTCTAAACACCATTATGATGTTTTGAATCTTGTCTAGTGCATAATTAGATATTTTTTTCTGAAGCGTCTTAATGTTTAACATTATTTCATTGTTTGCCTTTATATACCATTTTGGCAGGCATTGCCAAGCACAGTTTTCAATCTACCAGCAGGAGCTGGCAATGGATCTGTATTAATTGAAAATGATACTCATCCACTGCCAATCAACAATGTGGGAACTGTTGCTGTCCACATTGAGCGTACATTTTTCTAACGGTTTCGATATTCGTTCCTCATGATCCATTTCACCTCATGGCACAGCAAGCTTAATACTAATATAGAAATATACTTTTCTTTCTTCAAACATGCATAGAACATTGTGTGAAAGAATCATGAAGTCAAAACATTTGGAATTACCCACAATCCTCTAAAAACAGAGTCACGTGGCAAGATAGTGAATGCAAGGCGATTAAAACCAAAGACTTCCAATGAGTTCAATCACTCTATTGTCTCTAGCTTTGGTTATCCTCATGAAAGATGCTTACATTTTGAGCAACATGTTAAAGATGCACTACACAGAAATCACTCTGCCATTTCCTGGTTTGCTAAAATTCTAACAGCTCTCCTAATTTCAGTTTATGTGACAAAACAAGCAAGTATTGTGTAGAGAATCATTGCACAATAACAAAAAATATAGTTTTTTCAGGTGTTGTGCTAAATCGAAAGTAAAAGACAAAAGCTAAACTTAAGAACGGGTAGCATAGAAATACCCCTTTTAGAAGAAATCTACCGCTTCTTAGACTTGCGTTCAATGATAATGACATATCTATATCACACATTTCTATGTGAATTTGGTCAGGTCACCCAAAAAGGTATATATTGCAGCTTTAAGCTGGATTTACATTATCTTGGTCAAATGAAATGAACAAATCATTGAAACCACGTGCATACATTTTTTAAAATACATTTTGGGGTTATTTTTAACACTTTACTGAGACTGTTATGAAATGACAGAGGGATTACAGATGGGTGGTGGAAGGGTTGGAGTGGGGAAATGTACTTTGGGGAGAGTTGTGACCTGTCTAAGTCAGGAGCGATACCGCTAGACTAAGGCTCTGCACGACTTGCATTCATTCCCCATTAGATCATTTATTAAAATTACGTTTATTAAAAGTATGTTCATTGAGAAATTATTCTGGGTTGAATTTAAATTGACATATTTTGTTGGTTGTTTTTTTGAGTCAATTTCAATTCACCCCAGAATCATTTCTTACTGTGTGGTTGAGTGGGTACAATTTCAACTAAATGTACCATCTTACCCCTCCTATCTAAACTGTCCAAATAAAGCTCAAAAAAATAAAGGTGGAATTCCACAAAAAATATTTCCCATAGGCCCTTATCAATCAATATCTAGGCCATAACGAATTAGAATTTCTAAACTATTAATTTCACGAGAAACAATGTATGTGTTTTGATGCTGCTTTTTACATGCACTGAAACCACAAAGTTTTTCCACCACGCTCTCTTAAAAACAACAATATTCAGGTTGAAGAACCAATTTGGGTGTTTCACATTCTGTGTATTAAAACACTTACATTGGGTTTACATTCAAACACTCCCCAAACACCAGATCTCAGCTTAGGTGCACTACTTTTCATGATTTCATTACACAATCATGGTGTTTTGAGACTTTTTATTTTTACAAGGTAGACTCCATTGTGTAGGTTAAAAATCCAAGAAATAATTATGCAAGAAAGATAATGTATTGGTTTTCTTAATTTAACACTGAGGCAGGTTTGCTCAGGACAGCATAAAATAACTAGTGCTGGAGGGCTTTTATTACAGTTCTTCAAATGCACAGAAACACAGAAATGGCAGCAATATGAGTTTATCTAGAATAGAAATGCTAAATATTACAAAACATGTATTACAATCATCACATACAGTAACATTTGTCCTCATAAAGTTCAAGTTAAATATATGAAAGCATACTGTACACACAACACAAAAGCGTCTGGAATGTCAGTCATAGTCAACTCCTCCTGTAGGCAGTCCCACCACAATAAACCGAGAACTTATTTTAACTTTATAACTTTTTATTGGCTTCTTGTAACAAGTCTATCTATTTAGGCTTAGGCCTAAGTGCAATGTTCAGCCTGTGAATCATGTCAGTAAGTCGGTGTTAATTTTGTCAACGACTAATTACTAGGGTGATCAATTCGAAAATGCAATGCAATGCTCAATCGATACGCAAACATTATAAATGCATTTATATGTTCATATAGGTGCACATGATTCATGTCACGATAAAATTGCACTGTTAAAATGAAAATTGTAAAATGGTTTATTGAAAATTGGAAACGGTAAAGAGAAATTCTAAAATGATTAACAGAAAATGGTCAATGCAATGTAGAAAGTGGCTTTTTAAATATTTTACAACTGCCCATTTAGCATGTTCTATTGTCTTTTCTTTCTTCATTTTCAACCTGTATGCAAATTGCTCCTTGGAGGTTTGGACCAGGAAAGAAACACAACACCACCTGCAGTTGTACATTTTTGACATGTCATGCGCTCTGTTAACGATGGGGTTCAAACCTGGTGTCTTGTAAACAAAAATAACATTTTAGCCTGCTAAGGCGAAGCTTAGGCAATGTAGCTTGGGGAACCAGACTTTGGTTTAGCGGACTAATCAAACCAAATCAAATTTTATTGGTCACATACACATGGTTAGCAAGTGTAGTGAAATTCTTGTGCTTCTAGTTCCGACAGTGCAGTAACATCTAACAAGTAATATAACAAATTCACAATGACTACCTTATACACACTAATGTAAAGGGATGAATAAGAAAAAGTACATGCAAATATATGGACCAATGGCCGTGTGGCATAGGCAAGATGCAGTAGATGGTAAAGAATACAGTATATACATATGAGATGAGTAATGTAGGATATGTAGACATTATTAAAGTAACTATTTGTAAAGTGAAGAGAGATACCATTATTAAATCCATCATTAAATGTATTAAAGTGGCAAGAGATTTGAGTCTGTATGTTGGCAGCAGCCACTCTATGTTTGTGATGGCTGTTTAACAGTCTGATGGCCTTGAAATAGAAGCTGTTTTTCAGTCTCTCGGTCCCAGCTGATGCACCTGTACTGACCTCGCCTTCTGGATGATAGCGGGGTGAACCAGCAGTGGCTCTGGTGGTTGTTGTCCTTGAGGATCTTTTTGGCCTTCCTGTGACATCGTGTGCTGTAGGTGTCCTGGAGGGCAGGTATATTGCCCCCGGTGATGCATTGTGCAGACCACACTACCCTCTGAAGAGCATTGCGTTTGTGGGCGGAGTAGTTTTGTACCTGGCGGTGATACAGCCAGACCGGATGCTCTCGATTGTGCATCTGTAAAAGTTTGTGAGTGTTGTAGGTGACAAGACACATTTCTTCAGCCTCCTGAGGTTGAAGAGGCGCTGTTGCGTCTTCTTCACCACGCTGTCTGTGTGGGTGTGCCATTTCAGTTGGTCCATGATGTGTACGCTGAGTAACTTAAAACTTTCCACCTTCTCCACTACTGTCCCGTCGATATGGATAGGGGGCTCTTCCCTCTGCTGTTTCCTGAAGTTCACGATCATCTCCTTTGTTTTGTTGACGTTGAGTGAAAGGTTATTTTCCTGACACCACACTCCGAGGGCCCTCACCTCCTCCTTGTCGGCCGTCTTGTCGTTGTTGGTAATCAAGCCTACCACTGTAATGTCGTCTGCTGATGATTGAGTTGGAGGCATGCATGGCCATGGAGTCATGGGTGAACAGGGAGTACAGGAGAGGGCTGAGAACGCACCCTTGTGGGGCCCCAGTGTTGAGGATCGGCAGGATGGTGATGTTGATTCCTACCCTCACCACCTGTGGGTGGCCCGTCAAAGTCCAGGACCCAGTTGCACAGGGCGGGGTCAAGACCCAGGATCTCAAGCTTAATGACGAGTTTGAAGGGTACTATGGTGTTAAATGCTGAGCTGTAGTCAATGAAAAACATTTTTACATAGGTATTCCTCTTGTCCAGATGGGATAGGGCAGTGTGCAGTGTGAGATTGCGTTGTTTGTGGACCTATTGGGGCGGTAAGCAAATTGGAGTGGGTCTAGGGTATCAGGTAGGGTGGAGGTGATATGATCCTTGACTAGTCTCTCAAAGCACTTCATGATGACAGAAGTGAGTGCTACGGGGCGATAGTCATTTAGTTCAGTTACCTTAGCTTTCTTGTGAACAGGAACAATGGTGGCCATCTTGAAGCATGTGGGAACAGCAGACTGGGATAGGGATTGATTGAATATGTCAGTAAGGATGTGGCTAGGGATGCCGTCTGGGCCGGCAGTCTTGCGAGGGCTATCACGCTTAAAGGTTTTACTCAAGTTGGCCACAATGAAGGGGGGCCCACAGGCTTTGGTAGCGGGCCGTGTCAGTAGCACTGTATTGTCCTCAAAGCGAGCAAAGAAGTTGTTTAATTTGTCTGGGAGCAAGATGTTGATGTCCATGACGGGGCTGGTTTTCTTTTTGAAATCCATGATTGACTGTAGACACTGCCACATACATCTCGTGTTTGAGCCATCTCGTGTTTGAGCTCTCTGTAGTCAACAACCTATTTTTCCTGATGAAACTAATGATGAGATGAAATGCTCTGGAAAAAAACTACAACTACTACCAATTACTTTTAATTGTAAAATGTAACGAGGCGAGAATTCCACGTGAGACAAATGGACATTCAATTTCACATGAAACTCCTTTAAATCTGTTTTGTCCAATTATAAGCATGCATCCCTGTGCAGAATATATAATGCAATCCTCTCATTAGCCGATAACATCTTTCTGTTGCATGGGCTGGTTGTATTGATCTGGCTCTCCCACAAACACAGCTCCCAGTCACTTTAATCACTAATCTCGGTCTCTCTTTTGAGCTGATGCGCAGACAGGATACTTAAATTGTAACAAACTAACCTCAATTAGAAACAATAATGTATTTTAAATCTTTGCTTTAATTTTGGTCATTTTTGCTCTGATCACATCAGAAGCTCTATTGTGCCATGTGCACTTTTATTCATCTGTGTTGGCAATAGAGAAGTGCAGTTGCTTTTTCCAATTGGGAAAACAAATTATTTTTGCTGAATATTAGGAGTATAGTAATACTTCTGGCATTGTGGGAAAGCTCAGATTCTCTTATTTTGAAGGAAAGCACTGTTATTTAACCAACTCTGATGGTTATCATGTGGAGAAAATCGGATCTGCATTTTTCCTGGGGACCCGACGCTCGCTCTGAACGTCAACACGCATCGCTTGCGGTAATGTTTTAGAAACATGAGGAATCTTTCATATCAGTGAGATTTTTTTTTTTAAAGTGAAGGTTAAATTACTACACCTTTATAGGGTTAAGATTGGTGCTCCCACACGGCCATATCTCAAAGTTGCAGCACTTGTTTTACGGAAGACTCAGGAGAGCATCTGTGCTCATTAGCTATCTAGCATGCTCCGAACACTTGTGTGTAAGAATAACTGGGGGGGAAGTGTAGCGGAAGTGTAGTTTGCCGAATCGAGACACACAGATTATGGATCTGTGCAAATCTGGGTAAGTAAGTGTATCTTTTTTATTTGAAAGATTCATTCTCTCAGATATGAATCTGATGATTATTGACGTTTCTAAACGCTAAAACACAGCGCTAGGATTGTAGTTCCCATGGAGCCAGTCGTGACCGAAGTTAACCGCTGAATATCCTACAGAGAAGGGCTTTTCAGAGCTAAGTGTGCACATGATGCAAGTAAGAGGTAAATATGAGTTGTTTAAATGTAGAAAAAAATGTACAGACTAAAATGTGACTAAAACTAGGGTTTTCGTCGACTGAAAATAACAAAAATTAACGAAAGATTAAATGACAAAAATGTAACGAAGCTCAAATCTAATTTAAGACTAAATCTAAGACTAAATTAAAACTGCAGTAAGTTAGCCCTTTCGCAATTTTCAAACGGAAGAGTGTAAGGTATGGGCATCTCTTTATGGAGAGTAGTCTGGTCTTGGAGTCCTGGGGTGGCGCGGTCAACAGCAACAGCATGAGATTCTGAAAAGCATGCGGCATTATTAACCATGGCGATATACACTGAATATACCAAACATTAGGAACACCTTCCTAATATTGAGTTTAACCCCACATCCTCACCTCGCCAGGGCATGGACTCTACAATGTGTCGAAAGTGTTCCACAGGGATGCTCCTCACAGTTGTGTCAAGTTGTCTGGATGTCCTTTTGGTGGTGGACCATTGCTGATGCACACAGGAAACTGTTGGGTGTGAATAACCTAGCAGCATTGCAGTTCTTGACACAAACTGGTGCGCCTGGGCACCTACTATAAATACATACCCTGTTCAAAGTCACTTAAAATGTTTTCCTGCCTATTCGCCCTCTGAATGGTACACATACACAATCCATGTTTCAATTGTCTCAAGACTTAAACATCTTTTTTTAGTCTCCTCCTTTTAATCTACACTGCTTTAAGTGGATTTAACAAGTGACGACAATAAGGGATCTTAGCTTTCACCTGGATTCACCTAGTCAGTCTATGTCATGGAAAGAGAAGGTGTCTTAATGTTTTGTATACTCGGAATATAATTCTTTGTGTGTCTATATTGGGTTAGGGTAAAAGCTAAGATTGGGGTTACGGTTGAACCAGGTTGTGGACATGACGCTAGGGCTAGGGTAATGGTTTTGTTTGAGGCTAAGGTAATCGTTCAAAAATGAAAAAATACTAATTTACTATAGAATCCTACAGTACATACTATTTAATTCTATAGTAAACTGAAGTATACTGTAAAATACTATACTACACACTGTAGTATCCCTAAATCACGTGTAGTACTTATAAAATATAGTAGAATGTTGTAGTATACTGAAGAATACTATAGTAAATACTATTTAATTTGCATATACACATTCCCCTCCCCATATCGCAATTTGTGCCACCCATGAGTGAGAAACCTACATGCCAAGTATAGACCCCCTGTTCCCTACAGCTTATAGAATATAATAGAAGCTCTGATCTATTGGATCTGACCTCAATCCTACCTACAGATTGTGGAAAATTTGCTCTTTTAGTAGTAGTGGGCATTACAAATTCAATTCTGTGAGCCGGCACATTTGGCTTCCAAATGGCTTTTCATTCAAAATGCTTCTAAATTGGCCTAGAACCAGGGAAGAAAGAAAAAAATCTACATTGTAAATCTCAAATGGTAGGAAACCATTATGTCAGATTGTGAAATGCTCTGTCAATGTTTTTTACCTGGCCAAATTATTAGAAGGCGGGGGGGGGGGGGGGGGGGGTGAATTGGACCAGATTGAGGCGTTCTCACCACTACAGTAAATATTACAGTATAGAACAGTCTGCAAAAACACTACATTACTATAGTATATAATACCATTTTTTTACTACAGTATTTATACAATAGTTAACAGTAAATACTACAGTAAACACTACAGTGAATACTAAAGTATTCATACCATAGTATACTATAGTATTTTTTCATGTGGGTTGAACCGGTATGTGGACATAAAGCTAGAGTTGGGGCTATGGTTAGTGGATGCACGGTAGAATGGTCTTACCTGTTTGTTGTTTCAATGTACAGACCACATGCCGTCCTTTTCTGTGCCTCCTCTGGTGAACTGTAGATAGATAGATAGATAGATAGATAGATAGACAGACAGACAGACAGACAGACAGACAGACAGACAGACAGACCGTGTACACAATCAGTCAGCACCCCATTTAAACCTGGGACATTAGTGCACTGTGCTAGCTCGAATTGATTATTTTCAGCACAGTTCCAGCAACTACGATTGATGCTGCCTAACCAGGCCAGTGCAGAACATCTTGGCTCTGCTTTAGATGACTGTGAAAGGGGTAGTTATCATTCACTCAGTTAGGGAGAGGTGGATACATACCAGTTATTAGGGCTTTGATGACTAGAGCTGCCACTATGACAGCAGCAGTGAGACAGGCCACAGCTGGCACCACTACCCAGATCAGCTCCAAGTAGCCTTGCAAGGCCGGAGTTTGCCCAACCATGGCAGGGGCACCGGCACGGCCACGGGCATCAGCTAGGTCCACTTTGAAAAGCAAAGAGAGAGAAGCAGCAGTCAGAATCAAAGCTCTTTGCATGGTGGATTTCAGACAAAAGAAAAGGAGGACTCTTCAATGTATACTTCAGTGTGTTTTATATAAATAGTGGTCGTACACTTTGACTTCAAGCACCTTTTCAAAGCCATAGGATGTTTGTATCTTTATGTCTTTCTGTGTAATATTTCCTAATACAACCTATTTTCCGTTTGAAACCTGAGTGGTTTGTGAATGTGTTGAAAATAAATATTTTTTGTTGGTATGAAGAATTCCATCATGTTAGCAGTGTTTCCTGAGCCCTGTCCATAAATCCTGTTAAATAGAGTGGAAGCATTGACTTTTTCCACATGTTGTTGTGTTACAGCCTGAATTTAAAATTGATTACATTTAGATTTTGTGTCACTGGCCTACACACAATACCCCATAATGTCAGTGGAATTATGTTTTTCAACTTTTTTACAAATGAATTACAAATTAAAAGGTGGAATATCTTGAGTCAATAAGTATTCAACCCCTTTATTATGGTAAGCAAAACTTTGCTTAGCAAGTCAGATAACAACTTTCACAGTGTTAAACATGAACATGGTGAAGTTATTCATTACACTATGGACAGAGAGGAAGGAAACCACTCAGGGATTTCACCATGAGTCCAATAGTGACTTTAAAACAGTTGGCTGTTAATGGCTGTGAGAGTAGAAAACTGAGGGTGGATCAACGACATTGTATTTACTCCACAATACTAACCTAAATGACAGTGAAAATAAGGAAGCTTGTACAGAATACAAATATTCCAAAACATGCATCCTGTTTGCAATAACACCAAAGTAAAATTGCAAAAAATGTGGTAAAGAAATAAACTTTATGTCCTGAACACAAATAATTATGTTAGGGGCAAATCCAATCCACATATTACTGAGTACCACTCTTCATATTTTCAAGCATGGTGGTGGCTCTTTCATGTTATGCGTATGCTTGTCATCAGCATGGACTAGGGAGATTTTTACGATGAAAATAAATGGAATAGAGCTAACCGCAGGCAAATTCCTAGATAAAAACCTGGTTCAGTCTGCAGATATTGTACAATCCAGGTGTTTAAAACTCTTAGAGACTTACCCAGAAACCCTCACAGCTGTAATCACTGCCACATGCGATTCTAACATGTATTGGCTCAGGGTTGTGGATTCTTGTGTAAATTATATTTTTCTGCATTTCATTTTCAATAACTTTGCAGAAATGTCAAAAAAACAGGTTTTCTCTTTCCCATTATGGGGTATTGTGTGTAGATTAGTGAGTTTTTTTGTTTGTTTTTTGTAATCCATTGAATTCAGGATGTAACAACAAAATGGGGAATAAGTCAAAGGGTATGAATACTTTCTGAAGGCACTGTACATTTAGCGTGTTCAGTCTTGTTCAACACACACACACACACAGCCTCAAACAAAAAATACTTAAGCTGTGAAGTCAACAGTGTTTGTATCAGATAGGGGCCAATGCAAGGTGTGCATGCCAGGATTACAGTTTAAAGAAGGTGGAACGCAGCTGAATAAGAGAAAACCTGCCTCCTTGAGAATTTTGAATGAGTTAATGTAATGAAAGGGGTAAGGGGAACCACACAAGCGTGATGAGTAACCTTGCCTGAGGCTTACTAGATTTCCTGACTACTTGCGTTAGTTACCATTGCCAATACCTTGGCTTTAGCTCAATGGGCTAACATGGTTTTGTGGGCTAACACGGTCTTGTCGGAGACCCTGTAGGAACCCAGTCGGTCACTCGAGACTGAATGGTCACAAGGCTGAACTCAAGAGTTTTAAATGAGCTCCCTTCTTCTTAAAAACCCCTGTACAATAGGTCAAAAAGTCACACAACACTCACAGCATCGTATATGGCAATGAAGGATGGTGACAGCATACTTTACGTTAAGCCTCTTCACCTGTCGAAATAGAATATGCATCTATCAATCAATATCAAAATGCCTGTGAAATCTATACATGTAAAAAAACATTTACATGGACAGTATTCATCTTACCTGGACACAGGTGTTTGGTAGGCATACGTCCACAGTCAGGTTGAGATTAGCGGATTTCTCCTGCAAAAGGAAGACATAAAACATTTTAGTATACTTCAAAACACTCTCCTGTAAAAGGAAACAGAATACAAAAACATGTCAGTTAGCATTAGAAGAAGAAACAGATTCCCTTACGACTTCTGCTGTACTTCTGTTCAGGTGTGTCCCCTCCCTCTCTCTCTCTCTCTCTCTCTCTCTCTCTCTCTCTCTCTCTCTCTCTCTCTCTCTCTCGTATCTTTCATGTACTACCTGGTATTGTGTTTGTCAGTTCTTCACAGTATTAGACTAGCGAACACTAAGAACATTGGGCCAGTAACCGAAAGGTCACAGTGAGGACATAACATTATAAAGACTGCTTGTGCAAAATGTTACTGTGAAAAAAGTGTGGCCTACTCAAACGCTGACAATCATAACTCGACTTTCTAATGAAGTGTTTTAATCACACCGGTTTGAGCCTACGCTGCAGGGACCACTTTTGAATGATTACACCCATGTATTCGTCCACATTCATCAAATTGGAAATTAGCTATTATCATGCTGGTTAATGCGATGCATGTCTGTTGAATTTGGAAAAATCGGCCCCACCCCACCTACTCAGCCAATCAGGAACTGCTACTGCGTTGTGGCTGTGGTATACTGCATACTTTTTACTAAAAGGTACATGCTAAATAGTATGCAATGATGAGTAAAGAGTATGCAGTTTAAGTATGTAGTACGCTAGTATGGGTATTCAGACACAGCCACTGTCTCTGTGTCCTGAATTGAAACAGAAAAATTACACAGAAAAAGCTTTCTTTTTGTGGGAGCACTCAAGCCCGTTAAGTCTTGGATCAGATGTGTATGAACCCTTTGTTTCAGACAGGTTCATGTCTGAAACAAAGGTGATGCTGAGTGGTGATGCTGTTACACAGCCTGTGAAGATACTGTGAGACAATGGGGTAGCCTATCCTTCATTTTGGAGGGTGCATGTAGTCCAATCGGACCACGGTTCTAATTTCATGTCAAAGGTCTTCCAGCAAGTGCTTCAGCAGTTGGGGGTTACCCATTGCCCCTCTTGTGCCTATCACCCAGAGTCTCAAGGTGCTGGAGAGATTTCATCAGACTTTGAAGTCTATGTTGAGAGCTTATGGCTTTGGGTTCGAGAAAGACTGGGATGAAAGGGTCCCTCTAGTGCTATTTGTAGCACGGAACTTTGTTCAAGAATCTGGGGTCACCGTTGTAAGCTCACTTTTCAGTCCCTTACCCCTATAAAGATATTTTCAAAAATATCTGGATTACCTCATCGCCACACCCGAGCGTAGGGGGAAAAAAACTACTGTGTCATGTCAACATGTTGATACCATACTTCTCCTGCTGTGATCGGGCGGAGAAGTCGGTGGAAACCGATAGACACCGTGGACTATAGTCTTCCTCAAGAGGATGAGGAAAGCCCAGTATTTCCTTGAGAGCACGAGGAAAGCCTAATACACTCTGTGCCTGTGGGACGGTTGAGTAAAGCAGAGATTCTGGAAAACCTGAAGGGCTTTTTGGCACACTTGTCTCCGGATGTGTAGCGAAGTGAACCCATTGTGCTATACCCGCAATGACATCTGCTAAACATGTGTATGTGACCAATACATTTTGATTTGAAAGGCAAAATTGTTGTTCTGCTTTTAGAATATCAGGGTTTAGTTTCAGATGTGCCAGTCAAATGTTCTAGAGCATGACACGTTGGGGACTCGAGTGAATCCTGAAAAGAGAGAGAAACTCTGTAGTGAGGTAGAATTCATGCTTGAACACGGCATTGCACTGCATTGCACAACATGGCAACAGTCCGTGGAGTTCACGCTGCATATTGGTACATCAGCTGGATGGGTCTCCGCGCTTTTGTTAAAATTTTCTCAAACTCATTGCTGTTACTAAGTCAGACTTGTACCCTTTTCCCAGGGTCGATGATTGTGTGGACCGTGTTGGTGCTACTAAGTACGTTAGTAAGTTCGATCTGCTGAAGGGATACTGGTAGGTCCCTCTAACTGATCGTACAAAAGAGCTGTCTACTTTTCTCACTCCTGATGGTTTGTTTTCCTACCTTCATCTTCTGTTTCGAAATGCCGGAGCCACATTTCAAAGGCTCATGCACATCATGCTACATGGTCTGGAAAATGCTGAGGCATATTTGGACAATGTGGTGGTATTCATGCCACCTGGACAGAACACCTTAGTTTAGTTTAGTTCTGCATCTGCCAACTTGAATGTTAAACTGTCAAAGAGTGAAATCGCCCAAGCAACAGTGAAGTATTTCTGGAAGGTGGCGGAACAAGGAAAAGTCTGACCGGTCATGGCAAAAGTGGAGGCCATCAATAGCCTTCCTGTGCCAACTTCTCGCCAGGAACTGCGCCAATTCTTGAGGATGGCTGGCTACTACCAGGCATTTTGCAAGAACTTTGCACAGGTTGTTGCCCCACTTAAGGATTTTACCAGTCCCAAAGATATTTTCCATTGGAGCCCAGACTGTCAGGCAGCTGTTGAGAAGACAAAAACCCTTTTGGTCTCATCACCAGTGCCTGCTACTCCAGATTTCCGTCATCCATTCTCTATGTACACAGATGCCAGTGATGTAGGAGCAGGTGCTCCTGCAGGAAGACAACATCAATGTTGAGCATCCAGTGGGGCACTTTTCGAAGAAGTTGGCCTCCTATCAGAAACACTACTCCACCATTGAGAAAGAAACACACTTTTACCCTGGCTCTTCAGCAGATCAAGGTTTATGTTTCGGGTCTCTACACCTCTTGCGGGTCTTTAATGATTGTAACACACTCGTTTTCCTGTAAAAGACAAGCTCCACGAATTGCAGACTCCTTCACTGGAGTATCATATTGCAGGAGTTTCCTCTTGAAATCAGAAATGTCCGTGGTAAGGACAACTTGGTTGCTGATTTTCTTTCAAGATAGGTTTTTGTTGTGCTTAACTAGTGTGTAGCCCTGGCCGACATTTTATTTTGACCACACATTTCGCTGTACTGGAGATTCATACGTTTTGTTTTGATTGGGCACGTCCCAAGGAAATGGGAATACTAGGAAGGTACACAGATCAAGATTTTCCCTCTTTTGTCAAAACTTCTGAGTTTTATGCAGCTGTATTCTTTTGTAAATAAAAAACATGTTTCAGGATATGATCAAATAAAACAAAAAGAGAAAAGAGGTGGCTGTTGTGTTTTGTACAATAAACCGCCAATAGACGGCATGTTTATATTAGTTAGTTATGCCTTTATAGAGCGACTGCCCCTAAAAAACACCTAATCCCTTTGAAAACGGCCTATGTGGCATCAATATGAGTCAGAAACATATATCATAGTGTCAAAATTGACTACGAAGTGGAAATAGGATCATTTTGGTCATAATGTCTGTTTCATCTAAAAGTTCATTTGAAACCTCAGTGCATCAAATCAAATTGTATTTGCCACATATGCTGAATACAAAATTCGTACAAACCCTTAATCTACAATGCTTTAAGAAAGTAAGAAGAAAAACGTGTTAAATAAAACATAGAAAATAAGAGTCAAAAATAATTAAACAGCAGCAGTAAAATAACAATAGCGAGGCTATGTACAGGGGGTACGGGCACAGAGTCAATGTTAGTTGAGGTAATATGTACAGTTGAAATAGGAAGTTTACATGCACCTTAGCCATTTAAACTCAGTTTTTCACAATCCCTGACATTTAATCCTAGTACAAATTATCTGGTTTGTGACCCTTTTCAGGAAACTAGGCATATGTCGTGGGTCACTACTTCACAGGAGAGCCTTTTGATCGTAAACTTGTTTTATTGTAAACAAAATTGTTTTTTTGGGCAGAAATGCCTTCTCAAACATGTGAACTTTCAATCGCCTTAATAACAAACTTGTATGCCATCTGTAAATACATTTGGCTGAGATAATGAGTGGGCTGGACATGCCAAGAGATGAGTTTGGATTGGTCTGCCATATAGCATGCTTCTGTCGATTTGAGCTGGTCGGTAGATAATCTTTTTAAGAAATTAATTGTGTATTAAAACTTAACAAAAACTTGACTATGCAAGTATCAATTTCAATAGAATGTCACTGCAACAACTGTTTCAGAGCACTCTCGTCTGAGTGTGCCAGAACGCAGAATAACTGATGAATTTACTACAACAACAAAAAATAAACAAATTAATGATGAATTTACGAAAGCTCAATACCGGTTGAATATGGCCGGTGTCAGGTAACGTCAGCAAAAAAGCGTACTTAAATTGTTGCCAGGAGCACCTTTACAGTCACCAATGCTCTGGATAACATCACAGCTAGCAAAGTGGATCTGGGACGATTCCGTCTGAGAATCGGGGCACTCGGCTGAGAGTCAGACTCCGCCTTCCGCAGTATTACTTATGGCTAGGATGCAGGGATTGAGCTCGGGCCGATTCCAGTGTAGGTTGTATTGTATTTGTTTTGCATTGTATTTATTATGGATACCCATTATTGTATGTTATCATGTGTGTGTGTGTGTGTGTGTGTGTGTGTGTGTGTGTGTGTGTGTGTGTGTGTGTGTGTGTGTGTGTGTGTGTGTGTGTGTGTGTGTATGCATGTGTCTGTGCCAATGTTTGTGTTGCTTCACAGTCCCCGCTCTTCCATAAGGTGTTTTTTAAATGTAATTTTACTGCTTGCGTAAGTTACTTGATGTGGAATAGAGTTCCATGTAGTCATGCCTTTATGTAGTACTGTGTGCCTCCCATAGTCTGTTCTGGACTTGGGGACTGTGAGGATACCTCTTGTGGCATGTCTTGTGGGGTATGCATGGGTGTCTGAGCTGTGTGCCAGTAGTTTAGACAGACAGCTCGGTGCATTCAACATGTCAATCAATACCTCTCGTAAATAAAAGTAGTGATGAAGTCAATCTCTCCTCCACTTTCAGCCAGGAGAGATTGACATGCATATTATTAATATTAGCTCTCTGTGTACATCCAAGGGCCAGTCATGCTGCCCTGTTCTCAGCCAATTGCAATTTTCCTAAGTCCTTTTATGTGGCATCTGACCACACAACTGAACAGTAGTCAAGGTGCGACAAAACTAGGGCCTGTAGAACCTGCCTTGTTGATAGTGTTGTTAAGAAAGGCAGAGCATCGCTTTATTACAGACAGGATTCTCCCCATCTTAGCTACTATTGCATCAATATGTTTTGACAATGACAGTATACAATTTAGTGTTACTCCAAGCAGTTTAGTCATCTAAACTAACTCTCAATTTCCACATTATTTATTACAAGATTTATTTGAGGCTTATGGTTTAGTGAGTGTTTTGTTCCAAATACAATACTTTTAGTTTTAGAAATATTTAGGACCAACGTATTCCTTGCCACCCACTCTGAAACTAACTGCAGCTCTTTGTTGAGTGTTGCAGTCATTTTAGTCGCTGTAGTAGCTGACGTGTATTGCGTTGAGTCATCCGCATACATAGAAACTCTGGCTTTACTCAAAGTCAGTGGCATGTCATTAGTTACATTGAAAAAAGCAAGGGGCCTAAACAGCTACCCTGGAGAATTCTTGATTCTAACTGGATTATATTTGATAGGCTTCCATTAACCTCTCTGAACCAGCCATCCCGGATCCGGTATAATTGTCATCAGCAACGCAGAATAGCATAGCGCCACAGTCAAATAATATTACTAGAAAATATTCATATTCATGAAATCACAAGTGCAATATTGCAAAACACAGTTTAGCCTTTTGTTAATCCACCTGTCGTCTCAGATTTTGAAATTTTGCTTTACAGCGAATGCAATACAAGCGTTTGTGTAAGTTTATCGATCGCTCGACAAAACAATAAGTACACTTAGCATCAGGTAACTTGGTCACGAAAATCAGAGGAGCAATCAAATTAATCATTTACCTTTGATGATCTTTGGATGTTTTCACTCACGAGACTCCCAGTTAGACAACAAATGTTCCTTTATGTTCCATAAAGATATTTTTTATAGCCAAATACCTCCGTTAGTTTGGTGCGTTATGTCCAGGAATCCACCGGAAAGAGCGGTCACGACAACGCAGACAAAAATTCCAAATTATATCCATAATGTCCATGGAAAAATGTCACACGTTTTTTTACAATCAATCCTCAGGGTGTTTTTCAAATATCTATTCGATAATATATTAACCGGGACAGTTGGCTTTTCACTAGGACCGGGAGTAACAATGGCCGCCTTTCTCTTTTGCGCACAACTCACTCTGAGAGCCCCCACCTATCCACTTACGCAATGTGGTCGACGCTTATTCTTCAAAATAAAATCCTGAAACTATGTCTAAAGGCTGTTGACACCTCAGGGAAGCCATAGAAAAAGGAATCTCGTTGATATCCCTTTAAATGGGCAATAGGGATGCATAACAACAGAGAGGTTTCAAAAACAGGGGCACTTCCTGATTGGATTTTCCTCAGGTTTTAGCCTGCAATATCAGTTCTGTTTAACTCACAGACAAAATTTTGACCATTTTGGAAACTTTAGAGTTTCTAGCATCTGGTCCTGAGGAATAGGCCGTTTACTTTGGGAACGTTATTTTTCCAAATAAAAATAGTGCCCCCTAGCTTCAAGAGGTTAAAGAACACCCTCTGTGTTCTGTTAGACAAGTAACTCTTTATCCACATTATAGCAGGGGGTGTAAAGCTATAACACATATGTTTTTCCAGCAGCAGACTATGATCAATAATGTCAAAAGCTGCACTGAAGTCTACCAAGACAGCCCCCACAATCATGTTATCATCAATTTATCTTAGCCAATCATCAGTCATGTGTGTAAGTGCTGTGCTTGTTGATTGTCCTTCCCTATAAGCATGCTGAAATTCTGTTGTCAATTTGTTTACTGTAAAATAGCATTGTATCTGGTCGAACACAACTTTTTCCAGAAGTTTATTAAGGGTTGGTAACAGGCTGATTGGTCAGCTATTTGAGCCAGTAAAGGGGGCTTTACTATTCTTAGGTAGCGGAATGAATTTAGCTTCCCTCCGGGCCTGAGGGCACACGCTCTCTAGTAGGCTTAAATTGAATATGTGGCAAATATGAGTAGCAAAATCATCTGCTATTATCCTCAGTAATTTTCCCAAAAAATCTATTTTAATTCCAGGTTGTAAGGCAACAAAATAGGAAAAATGTGAAGGGAGGTGAACACTTTCGCAAGCCACTGTACTTAGGCCAATTCTGGGCAGTCGTTCATTTTGATTCCGGGCCGAGTACGACACCCGCTTCTGGGCCGATTCCTCATTGGGATGAAAACAGCCTAACCAGCGCTGCTAGGGCAAGTGAATTGGTCAGAGTTTGGGTGGGGGCTGAAGCTTAAGATGATTATTATGGCATTACACACGGTCAGTGTGAACCAGAGTGACTTGACACAGCAAAGAGCCAAGCAAAGGAAACGACACAGGACATCTTATTTAATGAAAGGGGTTTCGTGTGTGTGTGTGACCGACCAGTATCTTTGATGAAGGGTCATCAGGAGCTGATCTATGTTGCTTTGCCCATCAGTGGGGCTCTGGCAAAGACCTCACCTCTTGCCTGCTCACCAACGGTCATCGATCGGGAAATCAGAATTTGGTAGGTTTAGTCTGACTTCAACATAGTTCATATCTGACACAAACATATACTATCTCTAACTGCCATAGTTAGAGATAGGTCTTATCAGAACAGTGACTGTGTGTATGTGTTGACAGATGCATGAGATTCAGAGAGACCTGGCACTCAACACATCCACCATGAGGTGATTACTGATAATACAGTACAGCACAAAGGTATTGTAATAGCAACACCCTTTTCATTCCATGTGTCAACTCTGCCTCAACTCTGCCTATTTCTACAGATGGACTGGATATGATTTTGCCAGACGGCAGCCTCAGGCACTTGACATATTCAAACATAGTACCTGTTTGTGTGTCAGATACAGTATCACCTATCCTCACTGCCATTGGTAATAGAAGCGTGACTATGGAGACATTGAAGATGAAGTCCAGACTGACAAACGGGCTTGATACCGATGTATCTGAATGGAGAGAGACCTGGCACTCGGCATGAGCATTTTACAAGACAAGTTTTACCTGTATTGTCTTTTTTTATTATTGATTTGAATGTATCAGTCAATATGGGGAGGGAGAAACCCTGTGTATTCTCCAGCAGGATCAGTGAACTCCTGGTGTATACGGGACACCACACAGGAAGATATGACAAGGTAGCTCCATTACCACCAGACAAAATGCTGATAGGCACAGTATCTGTACCAGCTGGGAATGACATGAAAGGTGCACATTGTTACATTAGCAGAACACTGATGCTATTGTATTATGGAAAGGGTTGTTTATTCTACATGGACCTGAATGTTGTCAAAACATGTAGTTTAGAATATCTACACAAATTCAGCAATTTCATTCTTCTCATATTGTTCTGTAGGCTACTGTCCTATTCAAGCTTCCTCCAGAATCTCACCATACTGTACATCTGCCTGTAGTTATTGAACTCAACCTGCAGGATGTGTCTTTGTTGTGATTGAGTAGGGGGAAACAGCTGTGGGCAAGGTTCTGACAGATTGGTGTGTCTTGGTGGTGGTACGAAGCAAATTAGTTTTGCATGGCCTGTCATGGCCGCCAGTATTTCTTCAGGAGCAAGCCAAAAAACGAGGCCAAATCAGCGGGTGTAGTTCCACTTTAATTTGATCATGTACGCTGATTGGAGTCATCCTCGGTGGTCAGGATGTGTTGCACCTGTCGCTTCGTTAACTTTCACCTGTGCTGGCACAGGTGATATTTAAGAGCTGCAGAGCCAATGCTCCAGTTGGCATGAGAGATGTTGGAAGAGCTAGGCTGCAGTTTAACTCTCAAAAGTCTATGACTAGAAAGACGGGTGTATGTGGAGGATGAGGGCTGCGGTAGATATCTCAGATAGGGGGGAGTGAGGCCTAAGAGGGTTTTATAAATAAGCATCATCCAGTGGGTCTTGCGATGGGTATACCGAGATGACCAGTTTACAGAGGAGTATAGAGTGCAGTGATGTGTCCTATAAGTGCATTGGTGGCAAATCTGATGGCCGAATGGTAAAGAAGATCTAGCCACCTGCCGATATATAAATTGTCTCCATAATCTAGCATGAGTAGGATGGTCATCTGAATCAGGGTTAGTTTGGCAGCTGGGGTGAAACAGGAGCGATTACGATAGAGGAAACCAAGTCTAGATTTAACTTTAGCCTGCAGCTTTGATGTGTGCTGAGAGAAGGACAGTGTACCGTCTAGCCATACTCCCAAGAACTTGTATGCGGTGATTACCTCAAGCTCTAAACCCTCAGAGGTAGTAATAACACCTGTCGGAAGAGGAGCATTCTTCTTACTAAACCACATGACCTTTGTTTTGGAGGTGTTCAGAAGAAGGTTAAATGGTTGAGAAACTTCCCTGTCTCCCTCTTTCCTAACCCCTCCTCCTTCTCCCTCCCACTCCCCCGCCTCTCCTTCTCTTTCCTAACCCCTCCCTCTCCGTTCTCCCTACCACTCCCCCCGCCTCTCCTTCTCTTTCCTAACCCCTCCCTCTCCCTTCTCCCTCCCACTCCCCCCGCCTCTCCTTCTCTTTCCTAACCCCTCCCTCTCCCTTCTCCCTCCCACTCCCCCCACCTCTCCTTCTCTTTCCTACCCCCTTCCTCCTCTCAACTTAAGTTGGTGGGGGTTCTTTTCTTTTAGTTTGACTGTATCAGGCAACTCTAATGGGCATCCATGGTGGGTGTTAAGACCCTACTCTAGCTTGGCCAGCACTCAGTAGGCACCCCCATTGATGCCTTTCAGAACCAATTTTAAAACCCCACCTGGTTTAGTTTTGGTTGTCAGTGACTCGTTAGTTCCCTTCATGTTGAGCAATGATTTTTGGTTGGTTATTTGGGAAGTAAGTCGTACAGTCAACACATCTCCTTGATACAGCAGACTTCATAGTAAGCAAACACCCTTATTATTTTAAATAATAAGTACTGTTGCCTATGATAAGAATTAGGTGCAGATAGACATGTATTTACCACATGTACAGGGAGTGTGTGTTCTGGGTGGCATGCAGAGGTCCCCGTCTTCACACACACATGAAGAGAGAGGGGTGCTCTGACCCGTGACGTTAAAACCAGCCCCAGCTGGTCGACACCCAGGTCCCAAGCTGGAGAGCAAGGCAATATCATCATTCAACATTACTTACTGTATATGCAGTGCCTTGCGAAAGTATTCGGCCCCCTTGAACTTTGCGACCTTTTGCCACATTTCAGGCTTCAAACATAAAGATATAAAACTGTATTTTTTTGTGAAGAATCAACAACAAGTGGGACACAATCATGAAGTGGAACAACATTTATTGGATATTTCAAACTTTTTTAACAAATCAAAAACTGAAACATTGGGCGTGCAAAATTATTCAGCCCCCTTAAGTTAATACTTTGTAGCGCCACCTTTTGCTGCGATTACAGCTGTAAGTCGCTTGGGGTATGTCTCTATCAGTTTTGCACATTGAGAGACTGACATTTTTTCCCATTCCTCCTTGCAAAACAGCTTGAGCTCAGTGAGGTTGGATGGAGAGCATTTGTGAACAGCAGTTTTCAGTTCTTTCCACAGATTCTCGATTGGATTCAGGTCTGGACTTTGACTTGGCCATTCTAACACCTGGATATGTTTATTTTTGAACCATTCCATTGTAGATTTTGCTTTATGTTTTGGATCATTGTCTTGTTGGAAGACAAATCTCCGTCCCAGTCTCAGGTCTTTTGCAGACTCCATCAGGTTTTCTTCCAGAATGGTCCTGTATTTGGCTCCATCCATCTTCCCATAAATTTTAACCATCTTCCCTGTCCCTGCTGAAGAAAAGCAGGCCCAAACCATGATGCTGCCACCACCATGTTTGACAGTGGGGATGGTGTGTTCAGCTGTGTTGCTTTTACGCCAAACATAACGTTTTGCATTGTTGCCAAAAAGTTCAATTTTGGTTTCATCTGACCAGAGCACCTTCTTCCACATGTTTGGTGTGTCCCCCAGGTGGCTTGTGGCAAACTTTAAAGGAAACTTTTTATGGATATCTTTAAGAAATGGCTTTCTTCTTGCCACTCTTCCATAAAGGTCAGATTTGTGCAATATACGACTGATTGTTGTCCTATGGACAGAGTCTCCCACCTCAGCTGTAGATCTCTGCAGTTCATCCAGAGTGATCATGGGCCTCTTGGCTGCATCTTTGATCAGTCTTCTCCTTGTATGAGCTGAAAGTTTAGAGGGACGGCCAGGTCTTGGTAGATTTGCAGTGGTCTGATACTCCTTCCATTTCAATATTATCGCTTGCACAGTGCTCCTTGGGATGTTTAAAGCTTGGGAAATCTTTTTGTATCCAAATCCGGCTTTAAACTTCTTCACAGCAGTATCTCGGACCTGCCTGGTGTGTTCCTTGTTCTTCATGATGCTCTCTGCGCTTTTAATGGACTTCTGAGACTATCACAGTGCAGGTGCATTTATACGGAGACTTGATTACACACAGGTGGATTGTATTTATCATCATTAGTCATTTAGGTCAACATTGGATCATTCAGAGATCCTCACTGAACTTCTGGAGAGAGTTTGCTGCACTGAAAGTAAAGGGGCTGAATAATTTTGCACGCCCAATTTTTCAGTTTTTGATTTGTTAAAAAAGTTTGAAATATCCAATAAATGTCGTTCCACTTCATGATTGTGTTCCACTTGTTGTTGATTCTTCACAAAAAAATACAGTTTTATATCTTTATGTTTGAAGCCTGAAATGTGGCAAAAGGTCGCAAAGTTCAAGGGGGCCGAATACTTTCGCAAGGCACTGTACCTGCAGTATAGAGCCCCACAGTGGAGGTGTCATAATACCCATAAAACCTTGTGGTCAAACAGGGAAACTTTCAATAGCTTTTCCACCATTCATTTCTCCCATAGGGGATTTTAGAAACACTTAAAATAAGGCCTGTGCTTCATGTAGGCTTACCCTGGCGTGGCGTATTGATAACCATGTAAATCTCTCTCGGACAAAGTTACTTTTATCCATATATTCGACTCGATTTACTCAAACTTGAAAATAGTAATTAGCGTCAAAGTAGACATCATGCAAAACTGCAAATCCCTGCAAGCTCCTGCACGTCATCTCTGGCCGATACCTTTACTTTTGGTATTGTGTCAATTTAAAACTTGCACAAGACCGTTCTCCGAATTGTCCATCGAGAGATTCTTACCTTTGCCTCAATTTGGCAGGCTCGTCCAGATCATCATGGCATTTGTAGTTCATTATGATAGCAAATGAGCATTTCAATTTGGGGGGAGGGGGGTAAATGGTCAATACAGGCAAATATACTGAAAAAAGTCACCTTCTCCTAGAGAGATTTACACGGTTATCAAAACATCGCACCAGGGTAAGCCTAAACGAAACGCAGCCCTTATTTTAAGTTTCTAAAATCCCTATGGGAAAAAAGAATTGTGTAAAAACGACTCTATATTGGTAATACTAGATAACAGACCTGGGTTCAAATAGTATTTGTTTTCTTTCAAAAACGTTTGAGAGTTTGATGCAGCATGCCTGGAGTGCCATATGGATGGGGTTTGCACTTCTGGTACTATTCCATTGGTCCATTGTGTCAGACAAGTTCAAAAAATGCTATTTGAATCCAGGTGTGCCATAATATTGCATTAGTGTAAAGACTGATACTAGAGTGTGTGTGGTTTCTTATCCTTGGGTGTTATGGGTTTGGCTGATATACAAACTGTGGTGCCCGTTTCCACTTAAAAGTCCGTCATTCACAACTTCAGACGGATCACTCATGATAATTACATGCACACTATTTACAGAGAGCTATTACCTTGGAAATTCCCATCTGCAAAGGGGCACCGGATCCAGGATCCAGAATCTGTTGTAAACTGTACATAAAACAGCCAGGAGCATGCATTTCTTAGATAAATTTGTTCTGCACACTCAAAGGGGATATGTACAGGAAAGTTCAGATAGTAAGTGCATTCAATTGTTGAATACACCACAGGCGAAGGTGGTGTCTTACCTTCATGCAAAGCTGTGGGTGTGGATCCACTGTGGAGAATGTTATCTGAAAGGAAAGTTAAATGAGGACTTGAATCTATAATAGTTCTTGTAAAACAGTTGTCTGGTGATATAGCCTTGGTGCCTGACTGTTTCTATGTCATATCAGTCTTTTGTCTTTGAAACAGCCCTTTAACTGTGAAGGAGTTCAGAGGTACAGATGTGAGGCTGATTGATAGAGAGGCACCTAACCTTCTCCCTGTTGAGGGTCTGTGATGAACCAGCCAGATCGTCACACTCATCGTCCCCTTGTTTTTGGCACAGTGAGATCACCGCAACAACAGGACACACCGGTTCCCATGACAACAACTCCTCCACCGGGTCAAAGTTAATGCCGGACCACAACTCCTCCAGATCTTTGGAGAAAAGAGACGCGGTCAAAAGCAATGCACTGACAATCTTGCAAATTTCACAATCAACCAATTAATAAAACGTGCAGTGTAACAGAAGTTGAAGGACACTCACTGTCTCTGAAGGGAAAGACTTGAACTCTGGGTGCATCAGAGGTGGCAGACCAGCCCTGTGGGATAAATATATACAGTGCATTCAGAAAGTATTCAGACCCCTTGACTTTTTCCACATTGTTACGTTACAGCCTTATTATAAAATGTATTAAATAAAACATCCTCATCAATCTACACACAATGCCCCATAATGACAAAGCGTAAACAGGTTTCTAGAAATGTTTGCAAATGTATAAAAAATATAAACTTATTTGAATAAGTCCTCCGACCCTTTGCTATGAGACTCGAAACTGAGCTCAGGCGCATCCTGTTTCCATTTTTAATGCTCCCGAGTGGTGCAGTGCATCTCAGTGCAAGAGGTGTTACTGCAGTCCCTGGTTCGATTCCAGGCTGCATCACATCCGGTCGTGTTTGGGAGTCCCATAGGGAGGCGCACAATTGGCCCAGTGTAGTGTGGGTTTAATTTTAAAAATCGTCCTTGAGATGTTTCTACAACTTGATTGGAGTCCACCTGTGGTAAATTCAATTGATTGGACATGATTTGGAAAGGCACACACCTGTCTATAAAAGGTCCCACAGTTGACAGTCCATGTCAGAGCAAAAACCAAGGCATGAGGTCAAAGGAAATGGCCGTAGAGCTCCGAGACAGGATTGTGTCGAGGCACAGATCTGGGGAAAGGTATAAAAAATATTCTGCAGCATTGAAGGTCCCTGAGAACACAGTGTCCTCCATCATTCTGAAATGTAAGACGTTTGGAACCACCAATACTCTTCCTAGAGCTGGCTGCTCAGCCAAACTGAGCAGTCGGGGGAGAAGGGCCTTGGTCAGGGAGGTGACCAAGAACCTGATGGTCACTCTGACAGAGCCTCTGTGGAGATGGGAAAACCTTTCAGAAGGACAACAATCTATGCAGCACTCCACCAATCAGGCCTTTATGGTAGAGTGGCCAGAAGAAAAAGCACATGAAGGGCCCACTTGAAGTTTTCCAAAAGGCACCAAAAGACTCATCACCATGAGAAACACGATTCTCTGGTCTGATGAAACCAAGATTGAACTCTTTGGCCTGAATGCCAAGCGTCACATCTTCACCATCCCTACGGTGAAGCATGGTGGTTGCAGCATCATGCTGTGGGGATGTTTTTCAGCAACAAGGACTTTGAGACTAGTCAGGATTGAGGGAAAGATGAGCAGAGCAGAGTACAGCAAGATCCTTGATGAAAACTTGCTCAGGACCTCAGACGGGCGAAGGTTTACCTTCCAACCCGACAAAGACCCTAAGCACAAGGCCAAGGCAATGCAGGAGTGGCTTCGGGACAAGTCTCTTAATATCTTTGAGTGGCCCAGCCAGAGCCCGGACTTGAAGCTGATCTAACATCTCTTGAGAGACCTGAAAATAGCTGTGAAGCAACGCTCCCCATCCAACCTGACAGAGCTTGAGATTATCTGCAGAGAAGATTGGGAGAAACTCCCCAAATACAGGTGTGCCAAGCTATTAGCATCATACCCAAGAACACTCGAGGCAGTAATCGCTGCCAAACGTGCTTCAACAAAGTACTGAGTAAAAGGTCTGGATACTTGTTTAAATGTAATATTTTTTAAGTTAAAAGAAAAAAAAAATGCAGCAATTTCTAAAAACCTTTTTTTGCTTTGTCATTATGGGGTATTGTGTCTAGATGGATGAGGGAAAACATCAATGTAATCCATTTTAGAATAAGGCTGTAACGTAACAAAATGTGAAAAAAGTCCAGGGGTCTTTCGAATGCACTGTAACGCCACAATTTCCACAATACAGTCCAGATCGTCATAGACATTTGATAACATAAAGGTCAAACAAGATTATCTAACAAGAAGATAAAGATTGACCTAACTAGATAATGATCAGTTAAAAATCTTTACCTCGATGCAGAGACAGGGCAAAGGTGTAGAATACTGCAGAGTAGTATTCTTCAGCACATCCTCCTTTCTGATCTGCGGAGAGGGAACAAGGGTCAGACCTGGGTTCAAACATTATTTGACATACTAGTCTACCTGGAGTGCCAGATGGGCCTGATTTGCAAATTTGCCACTATTACAAATGAAGTTGGAAGTTTACATACACTTAGGTTGGAGTCATTAACTCTACCACTCCATAAATGTCTTATTAACAAACTATAGTTTTGGCAAGTCGGTTAGGACATCTACTTTGTGCATGACACAGGTAATTTTACAAGGAATTGTTTCCAGACAGATTATTTAACTTATAATTCACTGTATCACAAGTGGGACAGACGTTTACATACACTAAGTTGACTGTGCATTTAAACAGCTTGGAAAATTCCAGAAAATTATGTCATGGCTTTTGAAGCTTCTTTTGACATTGTTTGAGTCAATTGGAGGTGTACCTGTCGATGTATTTCAAGGCCTACCATCAAACTCAGTGCCTCATTGCTTGACATCATGGGAAAATCAAAAGCAATCAGCAAAGACCTCAGAAAAAAAATAGGTTGAACCAAAAAGTCTGGTTCATCCTTGGGAGCAATTTCCAAACGCCTGAAGGTACCACGTTCATCTGTACAAACAGTACAAGCAAGTATAAACACCATGGGACCACATATCCATCATACCGCTCAGGAAGGAGACGCATTCTGTCTCCTAGAGATGAACATACTTTGGTGCGAAAAGTGCAAATCAATCCCAAAACAACAGCAAAGGATATTGTGAAGATGCTGGAGGAAACAGGTACAAAAGTATCTATATCCACAGTAAAACGAGTCCTATATCGACATAACCTGAAAGCTCAGCAAGGAAGAAGCCACTGCTCCAAAACCGCCATAAAAAAAGCCAGACTACGGTTTGCAACTGCACATGGGGACAAAGATTGTACTTTTTGGAGAAATGTCCTCTGGTCTGATGAAACAAAAATAGAACTGTTTGGCCATAATGACCAATGTTATGTTTGGAGGAAAAATGGGGAGGCTTGCAAGCCGAAGAACACCATCCCAACCGTGAAGCAAGGGGTGGCAGCATCATGTTGTGGGGGTGCTTTGCTGCAGGAGGGACTGGTGCACTTCACAAAATTGATGGCATCTTGAGGTAGGATATATTGAAGCAACATCTCAAGACATCAGTCAGGAAGTTAAAGCTTAGTCGCAAATGGGTCTTCCAAATGGACAATGACCCCAAGCATACTTCCAAAGTTGTGGCAAAATGGCTTAAGGACAACAAAGTCAAGTTATTGGAGTGATCATCACAAAGCCCTGACCTCAATCCTATAGAAAATTTGTGGGCAGAACTGAAAAAGTGTGTGCGAGCAAGGAGGCCTCAAAACCTGACTCAGTTACACCAAGCTCAAATTCACCCAACTTATTGTGGGAAGCTTGTGGAAGGCTACCCGAAACGTTTGACCCAAGTTCAACAATTTAAAGGCAACGCTACCAAATACCAATTGAGTTTCCCACTGGAAATGTGATGATAGAAATAAAAGCTGAAATAAATCATTATTTCTATTATTATTCTGACATTTTCACATTCTTAAAATAAGGTGGAGATCCTAACTGACCTAAGACAGGGAATTTTTACTAGGATAAAATGTCATAAATTGTGAAAAACTGAGTTTAAATGTATTTGGCTAAGGTGTATGTAAACTTCCGATTTCAACTGTATATTGGTTCCATTGTGCAAGGCAAGCTCAATCAAGCCCAGGTAAAGTACTTAATTTCAAATGGCATTTGAATCCAGGGTCTGATCGAGTATAGCACAACTGATTTATGATGCCTGTCTCATACCATCTGGTTGAGGCATTTCTATGACCTTCCTCTTCCCTGTGTTACTATCAGAGTATGCACAAAGTATAGTGTTGACTATCACCTCTTTTACAACACTTACTGGCAGTGGGAGGAGTGCCTCAACATTATCAGTGCCTAGCCTGGAATCCACACGCTGCTTTCATTTCACTGAGTGAAACAATAGTGAAATATACATTATGGATTCCAGGCTAACCAGGGTCTCACAATTTGAACATTAACGTTTACTCTTTAAGGTCTCCATCTCCGGGAATCTTACCAGTGCGTTAGCCCCTGTGTCTCTACAGGTGTAGTCTTTTCTGTGACACAGTCTCAGGTGATAGTCTTTATCCTCCAGCATGTCTGAGACAGACACAGCCAGCTCCTTTCTGTCTGAGTCCACAGTGTACGCTAGCCTCCCAGCTGTCATAAGACACAGTTAGTCAGTAATCACACAGTCAAGGGAAATGAGTGCACTGCCAATATCTGTAGGCTGATTTGTACACAAGGAAATACAGAATGAGTATATTGTTGTCGGGTTTGGCAAGGCAAAAATGTCGCCTTGTTGAACGCAGAAATAGTCTGTCATTGTAACCCATGCCAAGGGATATCTAGAGTGATTCAATTGTTGTGAACTATAGAACAATAGAGAAATAAAATCTATCAAACTTACTGATGCATTCTGGAATGTTACTCCGAAGATCTCTGCTGCTACATTCTGAAATATAGTTTAAAACCAAGTTAAGGTTTGTTCTCTGTGAAACAAACAATGCTTCGACATATGATCATTGTGTATGCACATTGAGTAAGAGCATGACTACCCTGCTGATCAAGCTGGTCTATGCTGTTTTGCTCAGCAGGGTAGTGTGACTTTCGGTTAGGAAATGAGGGTTTTATGACATTTAAGTGTTTCTGCATTAGACATTTGCTGACTCACTAGTTTTGCTTATGAACGCCTGCAGTGTCAGTTTACTCACCCAACTCAATAGCTCTTAAATAATCAAAGTACAGTCAGGTTTAACCAACATGATCCACTGGGAATCTGTGTGTGCAAGATGCTGAAATGGCGATTTCAATCAATCGGTTGATATTATGGCCACCTAATCATCTCTCTCATTCCTAATTGGCATATATCCTCACCTCTACACCATGCTAGCTGATGTGTAGTGAGCGTTCTGGCACAAGATGGTTGCAGTAAATCACCCGTGAGTGCCACACATTGTTGCTGGAAGAGGTAAGTTTCCCCTGTATTATGTAAAGCGCTTTGAGTACCTCAGTTAGTAGAAAGGCTCTATAGAAATCCAATCCATTATTAGTATTATTTTTATTCACCATTGATCACGGTCCTCATCCTCACCTGGGACTTGGTAAGTGCTTGTCCAGGTGACTCCACAGTAGCTTGGATTTGTCTTTAGAGTGACGTGAACGTATTGACCTGGCCACACCTCAGAGCAGTCATTCTGAACCTCCAACTTGAGAAAGAGAGAAGGAAAATAAACAAATAAACATACCAGCCATTACAAGTGTTCTTAAGCCAGATCCATATCTGTTCCTATCAATAGAGAAGTGTTTTTGTTGCCACAAGCACACATTAATGTACAGAAATGTTTTGCTTGGCTTTGATTAACAACGTGTAATGTTCACAAAAATAATATATCTGACTGTACCTGTTGTCCCTCCAGTCTCTCTGTAGTAGTGTGTAGTAGTTTGTAGTGTGGTAGGGTGCATGGTGTGGTAGTGTACTACTGTACCTGCTGTCCCTCCAGTCTCTCTCTGGCTACTCTGGGGAAGCTGACGAGCCTACAGATTTCCAACATCATCCCTGCGGTGACAGTGCATATGGAGACGCCATGGATGTGCTCTGAGGAAAAGTAGCATTAAAAAAATCACGAGAAAGCAAGCTATACAGGGTCAGTACAAGTACCGTAATTACAGTGTATATGTGTGTGTGTGTGTCAGGGTTGGGTTCTATTCAAATAGAATGCAGTCAATTCAAGAAGTAAACAAATATGACATTTCAATAACCCAAAAAAGTTATTCTCAATAAATTGAAAAGTAGAAATTATTTATTTAAAAACTTTTTAAATGTCAGAATTTTTTTATATTTAAATTTTAGCACTTCCTGAATTGGCTGCCTTCAACCTGTGTGTGTGTGAGCGTACGTGCATGTCACATGCGCTACAGGAAGCAGCGTGACCCTGAATCAAAGGGCCAGATAAGATATTATCGCAGGGGTTTCCCCCCTCAGGCCACCATCTCGCTCTCAGCTGTACAGAACTGACTATGGAAGTACCTACTATGGCTCCTTTCATAGTGGTCTATCTGGTTTCAGTGGTATGCTGTTTTCACAACATAGGTTGCATTCCAAAAACTTAACAGAAACACCCTCTCCCCTCAGCTCTCAAATTAAGTGGACACTTCTGATGACATGCTATGACGTCTGACGAGCTTACACTTGCAGGGCAAGGGAGGAAGGAATGTTGTTTTTTTTTAATGGACCACCTTCGTCAGGAAATGTGTCACTCGTTCGTCCCGCGACGATTGTGTTTTCAGCCACCGGTAGCTTGTGGGTGCTTTTTATGCGCTACAGTCAATAATGATTGCATGTTTACTTGTATTAACTATATAATTATTAATATATGCCTACTGTATGATAGCTAGAAAATGAATTAGCTGACTAACGTTAGCCTGCCTAGCTGGAACCTCTGAAGAAGAAAAATGTTTTATTTCTACAATTTCCAAAAGCTAACCAAACAAAAACATGATTACTTTTACGAGAAGTGTTTGTGCATTAGTAGCACAATTTCTAACTTATTTACATTTGTTTTTAACTTACACTTGAATGTTGACTCCATATTGACATTGAGGTTTTACGTTTTGGCTGACTTTAATTAGCAGATGTACAAACATCACGGTTTGAATTATGGGGCGTGTCAGGCCCCGAAGTGTACATAATTATACACTTGCAAACTCCATTAAAAATGAAGGCTGATTGACTGTTCTCTCTGCTACCACATGGCAAGCGGTACCAGAGCACCAAGTCTAGGTCCAAGAGGCTTCTAAACAGCTTCTACCCCCAAGCCATATGACTCCTGAATGTCTAATCAAATGGCTACCCAGACTATTTGCATTAATCCCCCCCCCCCCCCCCCCCTTTGAACGGTTCAGCAGACTTTTAACCCTCCATAACTGTCTACAAGACTATTGCAGCTCAGTGGGTGTAACATTTATTGACAATTTTGATACCTTCTGGAAACAAAGCTCATGTTGTAAATAGGATGGGATCCACCCAAATCATTCAGATCCCAGATCCTTCCACAGCATTTTAAGGCTGCGTTGAGACAATTACTTATCAATGATCCAAGCCCAGCTCATTTATCCCTACCATTGTGCCGCTGAGTTGTCATAATGCTTCAGCAAATGTACATTATGCCAGCGGTGTTGGAAGGCACAATGTAAGTAACCTAATTGATGTCCCTCTTACTGCTCTGAATGCCTCTGCTGATCCCACAGCCTTTGTATGCGGTAATCATGTGCCTATGAACCAGAGTGATACTGTTAGCACTGAGGCGGTGTGCCCTAGTAGGAAGTCCACTGTGTGCAGCACTAACACAAATAACATGAGCATGTCTACCTCTGCTAAGCTTCCCAGTAAGCAATAAAAACAATCAAGCATCCCAGAAAACTGCTAAAAATAGCCCACGTTAGCACATGTACAGTGGGGCAAAAAAGTATTTAGTCAGCCACCAAAAGTTCTCCCACTTAAAAATATGAGAGATGCCTGTAATTTTCATCATAGGGACACTTCAACTATGACAGACAAAATTAGAAAAATAAATCCAGAAAATCACATTGTAGGATTTTTAATGAATTTATTTGCAAATTATGATGGAAATCAGCCAATCAGGATGCTGCCTTGTAGGCTGTTTCATATGTAAGGCTCTGCCGACAGCCTTCAAGGCAGCATTCTGATATCAGCCTCTGAGGCTACTACTGAGTCTGATCACCCTGCAAGGAATAGAGCTCTCCCCCTGGATTAGATGTGCATCTAACTATAAATTACTTTGACAGCTAATCTGCCTGCAATGAGCATTACCTATGAAACAGCCTACAAGGCAGCATCCTGATTTGTTAGCCTTTAAGGCTCAAATTTAACCTGATTAGCCTATCAGGAATGGAGCTCACCCACTGTAAATGCAAATTATCCACAAAACACGGTGTCCCTTAAAGTACACATATCTGTTATGCAAGCTAACAACCAGCATAGATAACAAGCTAGCTTCCTAGCTAACAAGACTACCGAGCTAACTCACAAGACTAGCCAAGTTAGCTGCGTGGTTCTTTGCATGCAATGGCTCTGGTCTTTGGGGCAGCATGTTCAGGGCTTACATGCCCCTCATTGCGATCAATGCAGCCACAGGGCTCGTTGATTAAGTGGTTATCGTGCACCTGAACAAATTCATGGGTAATGCATGATACTTTTGATTATCTCGTGACCTTGACATGTAGTGATAATGAGTATGTAGTAATAATGAGATAAATAAGTTATCTTGACATAACGAGGGACCAATTTTTTGGAATATGTCCTCTCTGGACTGCCTGTAAATCCTTGACGTTGACAAGGCAGAAAATATTTCAACATGAAATCTCAAAACAGAGAGCCCAACCTACCACTGAGCTGAAGAGCAGTGTGAACTCGAAAGTGAAGAGAGCACTTCTGTTTCCCCTCACACCTCATCACTGTGGACAGGCTGACGTTGTGGAAGACAACACTGGTGTTGAGGCCTGCTTTCTGGGTCCTGCATGGGGCAAAGGAATCTGTATGGGGAAACAGGAGGTTAAAGTCAGTGGATGTATTCAAGTTCAAGCTTTTTTCCATAATAAACTCATTGGAAATCTTACTCACATTCAAAATAGCTAAACTTTCAGGACAAATGTATACAAATATACAACAACCAGCAATATCCAACAGCCAGCAATGTAATGACAAGAAAGGAGTCAACTCTACTCATACTTCATGTAAAAGCCCTGACTACTACCTTATCAGATGATAGATATCAAATCAAATTTTAGTCTACTTGGACTATGACTATTGTACTGTATGGGGGGTCCATGCTTCAATGAACAAACCTGCAAAAGTTGTATCACTCAGACCACCCATACCTCAAACATTGGAACTGGATCCTTGTATTGTAAATGTATTTCAGACATCAATTTATATTTGATCACAGGACCCATCAGAGATTTACCATAGTGTCATTGTCAACACAATCAAGCACACACACAGAGTATAACAACATTGTTTGTAATGGGTATATTGTAATGCACTCACAGTGGGTTTTACTTTTGCAATGGAGGCCCTGCAGAGAGAAGATGAAAGACAATGTAAGATATTTATTTATGCACTTGATATACACTTTATACTACTTATACACATTATACACTTAACAGAGTACTCACAACCCCAGCTGTGCAGTACAACAACAAAAAACAAGCCCAGCTGGCCACTATTCCGGCTAACAATTCTAGGGAGAGAGTACGTTTTTGTAACATTACCCGTAATGTTCCCCTAATGTTTGATTGTCCAGTTTTCCATCAGTTAGGGGTACATTATGTAAGCAAAAACCGTCTGAGAACCTTTTTCAGCATGTTTGTGTTTGTGTGAACATTCCCTCAAACAGAACATATCTAGAATGTGGTTACAATGTTCTCAGAATATACAACAATGTTCTAGACGCGTTTCATGGGAAGTTTCAAGAACATTTGCGTCCAGTTTTCTAAGGGTTAGGAGAATATTGCAGGAACATTTGTGTATCAGTTGGTCAGGATTGTCCCAAAGAAAAGTTATCCCTCCAAAAAATGTAATTACACATTGTTGCTGTTGCCAAGCCCATCAAGGCCCTGATTGGTGAACCACTGATCTTTTTTGTCTGTTGGCAAGGTTATGGATACTGACACACACAATGCTTTTCACTTACATATTTGACAAACATGATTACATTGTGCATGTTCATTTCTACAGTCATTATTATTCAACATGTTCTCACCTGGGATTTGAACTCATAACTTATCAGTTCACACCATTCAAATCTTTTTTACGCCACCATGCCTGTCAGTTATCAGTTCATTTGACTCTTCTCTCATCTTTTACTTTTTTCCAACAATTTAAGGGCTTTCTCTATTCTGCCCTACAAAGACAAAATGCAGTAAATAGGAATTTGGTTTTAAAATCTTTGATCTGTTGTATTGGCCAGGTACAGTATATTATCTGATAAATGTGGTATTTAGTTTCCTGACACAAGAACAAGCCAGTTGATCAGAATACATCATGGTATCAGAAATTGTGGTCTGTCTAGAAAGAAAAATACTTTGAAGTCAGGGGAGTCATCCTACTCTCACATTCTTAGCAATATATGTTAATGTCATTATTTGGCAACAGTTACAACACACACATCTGATCTAAATAAAATGGGTTTCTCATTCTAGATAGATGAGCATCTAAAAGAAAACTCTTGTCATTTTTGAAATCCACACCACATGTAGAACAAACGTGTCTGATTAGGAATCGCATCGGCTTTCATCACTGCATTTCTAGCGTCATACACACCTTGACACACCTGTATTTGGGGAGTTTCTCCCATTCTTCTCTGCATATAATCTCAAGCTCTGTCAAGTTGGATGGGAAGCGTTGCTGCACAGCTTTTTTCAGGTCTTTCCAGAGATGTTCGATCGGGTTCAAGTCCGTGTTCTGGCGGGGCATTCAGAAATTTGGCAGGACATTCAGAAACTTGTCCCGAAGTCACTCCTGCGTTGTTTTGGCTGTGTGCTTAGCCTCTCTGGGATAGGGGGCGGTATTATAACGTCCAGATGAAAAGTGTGCCCAAAGTAAACTGCCTGCTACTCAGGCCCAGAAACTAGGATGTGCATATTATTAGTAGATTTGGATAGGGAACACTCTGAAGTTTCTACAACTGTTTGAATAAAGTCTGTGAGTACAACAGAACTGATTTGGCAGGTGAAACCCCGAGCACAATCCATCCAGGGAAAACATTTCTTGAGGTTAATCTGTTTTCCATTGGTTTTCTATGGCAAGCCCGTTTTAATATAAATATGCTTGCAGTTCCTATAGCTTCCACTAGATGTCAACAGTCTTTAGAAATTGGTTGATGTTTTTCTTTTGAGAAATGATGAAGTAGCCCTGTTATTTTCCTGTGTCACTCCAGGTGCACTCTAATGTTTTGGTGCGTGCGACCTGGAACGTGCTTCACTTTGTTTTCGTCCGGTATTGAACGCAGTTTATTTTATCAATTTATTTACGCAAAAAAATACCTAAAGTTGTATTAGGAAAGTTGTTTGAAATGTTTGGACAAAGATTACAGGTACAGTAACTGTAGTGCGAGTTGGAACCAGTGTTTTTCTGGATCAAACGCGCCAAATAAATTTACATTTTGGGTTTATAACGACGGAATTAATCGAACAAAAGGACCATTTGTGATGTTTATGGGACATATTGGAGTGCCAACAGAAGAAGCTCGTCAAAGGTAAGGCAAGAATTATGTCTTTATTTCTGAGTTTTGTGTCACGCCTGGCTGGTTGAATTATGATTGTCTGTCTTTGTTTGATGGGGTGCTGTCCTCAGATAAGAGCATGGTTTGCTTTCGCCGTAAAGCCTTTTTTGAAATCTGACACTGCGGCTGGATTAACAACAAGTGTAGCTTTAATTTGGTGTATTGCATGTGTGATTTCATGAAAGTTTAATATTTGTTGTAATTTAATTTGAATTTGGCGCTCTGCCATTTCCCCCGGATGTTGTCAAATCGATTCCGCTAAAGGGATTTGATCCATAAGAAGCTTTTAGGGTCATTGTCCTGTTGGAAGGTGAACCTTCACACCCAGTCTCAGGTCCTGAGCCCTCTGGAGCAAGTTTTCATCAAGGATCTCGCTGTACTTTGCCCCGTTCATCTTTCCCTCAATCCTGACTAGTCTCTCAGTCCCTGTTGCTGAAAAACATCACCACAGCATGATGCTGCCACCACCATGCTTCACTGTAGGGATGGTGCCAGGTGTCCTCCAGAAACTTGACATTCAGGCCAAGGAGTTCAATTTTGGTTTGATCAGACCAGAGAGTCTTTAGGTGCCTTTTGGGAAACTCTGAGCGGGCTGTCATATGCCTTTTACTGAGGAGTGGCTTCCGTCTGGCCACTCTACCATAAAAGCCTGATTGGTGGAGTGTTGCAGAAATGGTTGTCCTTCTGGAAGGTTCTCCCATCTAGACAGAGGAACTCTGGAGCTCTGTCAGTGCCCATCGGGTTCTTGGTCACCTCCCTAACCGAAGCCCTTCTCCTCCGATTGTTCAGTTTGGCTGGGCAGCCAGCTCTTGGTGGAGTCTTGATGGTTCTAAACTTCTTCCATTTAAGAATGATGGAGGCCACTGTGTTGTTGGGGACCTTCAATGATGCAGAAATGTTTTGGTACCCTTCCTCAGATCTGTGCCTCGACACAGTCGTGTCTATGGAATATTCCTTCGACATTGGGGCTTGGTTTTTGCTCTGACATGGACTGTCAACTGGGACCTTATATAGATAGGTATGTGCATTTCCAAATCATGTCCAATCAATTGAATTTTCCACGTGTTCTCCAATCAAGTTGTAGAAACATCTCGAGGATTATCAATTGAAACAGGATGCACCTGAGCTCAATTTCGAGTCTCATAGCAAAAGGTCTGAATACTTATGTAAATCCAATTGGCATAATAATAAAAATATCCCCATCAAAATCGGTCAGTTTAAGCTACAGATATGTTTTTCTTGCATGGGCTGCATCTCAATCTATAACCCCTGCCAATAGCCCGGTCTCATAAACTAGACGTAAAATCCGGGACACTCAAATTAGTATGATACGTTACATTTGGTATGGTTACATAAGACAGGTGGTTACTTAAGGGAAAAACGAAAGTAGGATGGATGGGTGTGTGTATAACGGGAACGTCTAGCAACACAAAGGTCGTGAGTTCAAATCTGATCACAGATTACTTTTGCATTTTAGGTCATTAGCAACTTTGCAACTACTTACTACTTTTTAGCTACATTGCAACTAAACTCAGCAAAAAAAGAAACATCCCTTTTTCAGGACCCTGTTTTTCAAAGATAATTCGTAAAAATCCAAATAACTTCAAAGATCTTCATTGTAAAGGGTTTAAACACTGTTTCACATGCTTGTTCAATGAACCATAAACATTAATTAATGAACATGCACCTGTGGAACGGTCGTTAAGACACTAACAGCTTACAGATGGTAGGCAATTAAGGTCACAGTTATGAAAACTTAAGACACTAAAGAGGCCTTTCTACTGACTCTGAAGAACGCCAAAAGAAAGATGCCCAGGGTCCCTGCTCATCTGCGTGAATGTGCCTTAGGCATTATGCAAGGAGGCATGAAGACTGCAGATGTGGCCAGGGCAGTAAATTGCAATGTCCGTACTGTGAGATGCCTAAGACAGCATTACAGGGAGACAGGACCGGACAGCTGATTGTCCTCGCAGTGGCAGACCACATGTAACAACACCTGGACAGGATCTGTACATCCGAACATCACACCTGTGGGACAGGTACAGGATGGCATCAACAACTGCCCGAGTTACACCAATAATGCACAATCCCTCCATCAGTGCTCAGACTAACCGCAATAGGCTGAGAGGCTGGACTGAGGGCTTGTAGGCTTGTTGTAAGGCAGGTCCTCACCAGACATCACCGGCAACAACATCACCTATGGGCACAAACCCCTCGTCGCTGGACCAGACTGGACTGGCAAAAAGCGCCCTTCACTGATGAGTCGCGATTTTGTCTCGGTTTCGCGCTTATCGTTGAAGGAATGAACGTTACACCGAGGCCTGTACTCTGGAGCGGGATCAATTTGGAGGTGGAGTGGCCGTCATGGTCTGGGGTGGTGTGTCACAGCATCTGAGTGAGCTTGTTGTCATTGCAGGCAATCTCAACGCTGTGCGTTACAGGGAAGACATCCTCCTCCCTCATGTGGTACCATTCTTGCAGGCTCATCCTGACATGACCCTCCAGCATGACAATGCCACCAGTCATACTGCTCATTCTGTGTGTGATTCCCTGCAAGACAGGAATGTCAGTGTTCTGCCACGGCCAGCGAAGAGCCCAGATCTCAATCCCATTGAGCACGTCTGGGACCTGTTGGATCGGAGGGTGAGGGCTAGGGCCATTCCCCTCCAGAAATGTCCGGGAACTTGTAGGTGCCTTGGTGGAAGAGTGGGGTAACATCTCACAGCAAGAACTGGCAAATCCATGAGGAGGAGATGCACTGCAGTACTTAATGCAGCTGGTGGCCACACCAGATACTGACTGTTACTTTTGATTTTGACCCCTCCTTTTTTCAGGGACACATTATTCCATTTCTGTTAGTCACATGTCTGTGGAACTTGTTCAGTTTATGTCTCAGTTGTTGAATCTTGTTATGTTCATACAAATATTTACACATGTTAAGTTTGCTGAAAATAAACGCAGTTGACAGTGAGAGGACGTTTATTTTTTTGCTGAATTTACATAGCATGTTAGCTAACCCATCCCCTAACCCTTTAACCAAACTTCTAAACTCTAACCACAACCCGCAACCCTAGCCTAGCTAACGTGAGCCAACTAGCTAACTTTATCCATCTAGCTAGAATTCGTAACATATCATACTTTTTGCAAATTAGTAACATATGGAACTTTTGCTAATTCGTAAAGTATTGTACATTTTGCAAATTGTAATTCGTAACATATAATACAAATTGGTTGATGGACATTTGCTAATTAACACATAACATTTTAAATGTAACATATCATACTAAATGAGGTCGCTCAGATTTACATAATATAATAATACGAAATGCTCAGAAACCAGCATCTGCTGTGAAAGTTGGCAGAGGTAAAGTGGTGTTTTTCAGACCATGAGACATCCCGAAACTCGGTCTTCTCACAAAAACGTCTGTAGCATCCGAATGGAAATACCCCTCTATGGAACGATGAGACTCTCACGAACACGATGGTGTTCTCAGTTCTGGTCTACAACTCCCACAAGCATCACGGGACTCGTCTGAAGTCCGTACAGCCTATCTGCATACTTCTGTCTGTAGCGTCCGAACACACTAATATGACCCCTCTATTGAAAGGTGAGACTCTCACGAACACATACATGTCGGTTGTTTCGCTCTGAGACTAGACTGAAGGTAGCTGGTCAAATTCAATATTTCATCGGATTATTGTTTTCGATCTTTTTTAATAGCTTAATGGTTCCAGAGGAGGCTGGTGGGAGGGGATATAGGAGGAGGGGCTCATTGTAACGGATGGAATGGAATAAATGGAACGGAGTCAAATGTGGTTTCCGTATGTTTGATGTATTTGATAGTGTTCCATTTATTCCATTCAAGACATTACAATGAGCCTGTCCTCCCATCAGCCTCTGATGCAAACACAGGCAGAAAGTATCAAGGCTAACAGAGGAGTATACTACAAAGCAGGATCAATGAGCTAGCCAGATAACATTGACAAGCAACCGGAAATACCTATTTTATAGCTCATATTCTTGATGATGAATGTTGGGATCACAAAATCAACCAAATTTGCTAGCGGTGCTAATACAGATGTAGGATCTTAATTTGATCCAGTTTACAGCTACAGTACAGCAGGAAAATAGTCCTGCAGCAACAGGAACTTGAAATTATTATATGGATTGTAATTCATGGACATTTTTTGTAGCGGTTGATAGATTTTTTGTTTGGGCAAAACCAGTCTGACATTTTAAAGTGGAAATTCTGAAATTTAGGAGCCTTTTTAAACCTTGAATACAGTACAAGTCTGCATTTCATGGAAAGTTCTAGGCAACAGAAGAGGGATCCAATTAAGATCCTACATTTTGTAGCTCTTAAAATACTGCATGTGATTTTTCAAAGTTAAATACTTTAAAAAATAAATTTACACACTTTATATCTGATTCTGGGATTAGTCATTAAAGTTCAGAATGGAGTATATATTCCATATAAATATATTATATCAAGATTTTAAATAACACAGCTACCCTTTCAAAGCCTCCTGCGACCCAATTTGGGTCTCCAACCACCAGTTAAGAATCTATCCAGTGCGTGATATAGGGTCGTTTTGTAATCGTTAAACTACATCACAATATTGAAGTTTCAAATGGTCAACACACCTAAGTGATAACTCTTCATGTCCTACACTCAGCCACTGTGTTTCACTGTATTAAATGCAAAAGTTCAGTCAGAGTATAGTCAGAGCCACTGCCAAATGAAGTGATGAACTCTAATGGTGTAGCAACTCTACAGAATCATTATAATCCTTTACTTTGTTTGGTTGCCATGGTTGCTCAGAATATATGGGGAATATGATATCAAGGTTCTATTACGTGCAAGAGGGAAAATATGATACACTGATACTACAACCTATTGGTCATGATATGACAAACACGACTCTCACTTCTGATTATTGTTAACAGTACAGTATGCTCTGTTTGTAGTTAAGCTATAGTCCGTTTTTAGAAGCAATAGTAATAATATTAGCAGTAGTATTCAAAGTGAAAGCAGCTATGCTGCTCATAGACACTTGAGAAGTGTTTGAAACAGAAACAGTGTTTCCTCAGAAAGATACAGGAAGGGTGATTTCCTACCTTGGAGCATCTGGTTTTACATTCCTGGATCCTCTCCATTCCTTCCCCTTGGGCCAGAGAGAGCCCGTAGAGAGACACCATCAATATAGTAGTTAAAATCATCTTCTTCACTCACAGTCCTGCGACCTCACTATAGTGCTGAAGTCTGTTCAAAGTTTGGTTGGGAGATGTCTTCTTTCAGGTATGCTGGTTTGGTATTGTACTCGAGCTGTGTGAGGCAGGCGGCTGGTCTGTAGCTAACCCTGTCTGTCACTGTGCCTGTTCCAGTAAGGGATGGTTGTAGTGTAGTAGATGGTTCACAGACAAGAGAGACAGAAGCCCCACAGATGACAAGTAGGGCGATGATTGCATTTTAAATAGAGGGAAATCTAGAGCCTGCCCACAAGGCTCTCTCCCTCTCCCTATCCCTCTCTCTCTCTCTCTCTCTATATATATATATATATATATATATATATATATATATATATATATCTTTCAGTTATTCTTAACCACTTAATTGTTTGAAATCTGATTTCTTATAAACATTTCAAGACACTCTAGACATTGCCCAGGTATATTGGCGAGAGCTTAAGACAATATTGTGCAATGTATCAAGGTGGGAAAGCTTTTAGTATTTTTTTTCTGTCAGCAGAATTATTTCCTTCAGGTTCCTAAAGAAAGTATTGCCTTTAGAGTCAGATATTTTATGGGCTACATGCAGTAGCTAGTATTAGTACTGCTATGTGTACTTAGTCCAAAATATGTTACAGTATTGCTATTGTAAGAAAATCAAACCAGTAACTCATCATACAACAAAAATATAGATTCTAATTTGTCCATGAAATGTAATGTTTTTGCATTGCCGTTATGAATAGACTGGTGCAGATTATGCAGATTATGAATAGACATAATCTGCACGTGATGAATTTGTCATGTTTGTGAAGGAAGTGATCTGTGGAGTGTGGAAACATCCTTACAGTACACATACAGTACCTACACTGCACTGTATCAATGTTGCTATGTCCACAGTAATCTCAGTTAACCCAGAACTAACATTTTGCGTAATTTGTACCTTTTACGTTTACGTATTCTGTCCACGAGAGATTGTCTGCAGTGCCATTTTGCCATTTCACGACAAATGTTTGTATCATAGAGGAAAATGCCTGTTACATCCTGTGACACCTGTTTTACCTGTAGAGCGCGAAAAGGTCCTCCCGAGTGGCGCAGCTGTCTAACACACTGCATCGCAGTGCTTGAGGCGTCACTACAGACCCTGTTTCGATCCTGGGCTTGGTCGTAGCTGGTCGAGACCGGGAGACCCATGAAGCGGTGCAAAATTGTGCTCTAGCATCTCCTGTGGTGGGCCGGGTGCATGCTGACATGGTCACCAGTGGTACAGTGTTTCCTCCGACACATTGGTGCAGCTGACTTCCGGGTTAAGCGAACAGTGTGTCAAGAAGCAGTGTGGCTTGGCAGGGTTGTGTTGCGGAGGATGCATGACTCTCGATCTTCATCTCTCCTGAGTCCATACGGGAGTTGCAGTGATGGGACAAGACCGTAACTACCAATTGGGGAGAAAAAGGTGTAAATTAAATGTAAACATATATGAAAGAAAAGAGAGGAAATTATGGTCCTAGTACACAGGACTGTATTGGTTGCTGTGTACAACTTGACAGGAAAGACCACTGAAAAACTGAAGTTTCCAAAGAGCAAACCAATTATCTTCCATTATTGAAATGCCACCATCAATCAGAACCATATACAGAGATATATGGCTCTGGCTACCATTGATTTACATCTGAAGTTTCATCGTCATGGAAGGCTTTGATGAGATAAACAGGAAAAGGAAACACAGACATGTCCCCCTGTTTATCTCAGACAGTGATTGCAGTCATACAAATGTTCTCATAACGCATTCACAATCAAACCATTTAAAAAAGGAACATTTTTCAATAAACAACATGTCGATGTGTGCCTGTAACCATGGTGAGAATGACGCATTTTCTTTTTTCAACCATAAAGCCCCCATGGCAGCTGCTGACAGAAATGAAAACATCTCGAAATACCTGCAGAAGATGCACCCGGGCTATATTCAAACATCTGTAGCATAGTTTTAGTGCAGCCATACAGGTAGAAATGGAAGAAAGAAGGAAAAAAACGAAAGCGAAAGAGAAAAAGAAAGACGGGACCCTCTTTGAACTTCTGAAGGAAATCCCATGTTTCTGATGCTTGGAAAAGTGATAAGATGTTGACATGTCCTCACAGGTGTAGTTGTATGGGCTATCCCCATGTACCCAGGAGCAATATATTACTGGAAGTTGATGTTCTTCTCTAGCCTTAAAATCAAATCAAATTTTATTGGTCACGTACACATGGTTAGCAGGTGTTATTGCGAAGGTAGTGAAATGCTTGTGCTTCTAGTTCTGACAGTGCAGCAATATCAACAAGTAATCTAACAATTCCACAACAACTACCTAATACACAGAAATCTAAGTAAAGGGAGGGAATAGGAATATGTACATATAAATATATGAATGAGCAATGACAGAGCGGCATAGGCAAGATGCAATAGATGGTATGAAATACAAATCAAATCAAATTTGATTTGTCACTTGCGCCGAATACAACAGGTATTCGACCTATGACCTTACAGTCAAATGCTCACTTACAAGCCCTTAACCAACAATGATTTAAGATGTTCCGAAAAAAAGAAAATAAATAAGTAGAAAATAGAAAATAAAAGTAACAAATAATTAAACCGCAGCAGTAAAATAACAAGCGAGGCTATACGCAGGTAGTACCAGTACAGAGTCAATATGCGGGGGCATCGGTAGGTCGAGGTAATTGAGGTAATATGGACATGTGGGTAGAGTTAGAGTGACTATGTATAGATTATAAACAGAGAGTAGCAGCAGTGTAAAAGAATGGTCTGCGTAGCCCTTTGATTAGCTGTTCAGGAGTCTTATGGTTTGGGGGTAGAAGCTGTTAAGAAGCCGCTTGCCATGGGGTAGCAGAGAGAACAGTCTATGACTAGGGTTGCTGGAGTTTTTGACAATTTTTAGGGCCTTCCTCTGACATCATTATTAAAGTGCCATTAAATAAAGTGACAAGTGATCAATTTGTTAGAGTGGGCAATGTATGTAGGCAGCAGCCTCTCTCTGTTAGTGATGGCTGTTTAACAGTCTGATGGCCTTGAGATAGAAGCTATTTTTCAATCTCTCTGTCCCAGCTTTGATGCACCTGTACTGACCTTGCCTTCTGGATTGTAGTGGGGTGAACAGGCAGTGTCTGAGGTGGTTGTTGCCCTTGATGATCTTTTTGGCCTTCCTGTGATATCGAGTGCTGTAGCTGTCCTGTAGGGCAGGTAGTTTGCCCACGGTGATGCGTTGTGCCCACCACACTACTCTCTGGAGAGCCCTGTGGTTGTGGGCGGTGCAGTTGCCATACCAGGCGGTGATACAGCCCGACAGGATGCTCTCAATTGTGCGTCTGTAAAGGTTTGTGAGGATTTTAAGCCTCCTGAGGTTGAACAGTCTCCTGTTGCGCCTTCTTCACCACACTGTCTGTGTGGGTGGACCATTTCAGTTTGTCCATGATGTGTACGCTGAGGAACTTAAATCTTTCCACCTTCTCCACTGCTGTCCCGACGATGTGGATAGGGGTGTGCTCCCTCTCCTGTTTCCTGAAGTCCACGATCATCTTCTTTGTTTTGTTGACAATGAGTGAGAGGTTGTTTTCCTGACACCACACTCTGAGTGACCTCACCTCCTCGCTATAGGCTGTCTTGTCATTGTTGGTGATCAAGTCTATTACTGTTGTGTCGTCTGCAAACTTGATGATCGAGTTGGAGGAGTACAGGAAGGGGCTGAGCATGCACCCTTGTGGGGCCCCAATGTTGAGGATCAGCAAGGTGGGGATGTTGTTTCCTACCTTCACCACCTGGGGGCGGCCTGTCAGGAGGTCCAGGACCCAATCGCGCAGGGCAGGGTTGAGACCCAGGGCCTCAAGCTTGATGATGAGGTTGCAGTGTACTATGGTGTTGAATACTGAGCTGTAGTCAATAAACAGCTTTCTTATGTAGGTATTCCTCTTGTCCAGATGGGATAGGGCAGTGTGATGGCGATTGCATCATCTGTGGACCTATTGGAGCGGTATGCAAATTGCGGTGTGTCTAGTGTGACAGGTAAGGTGGAGGTGATATGATCCTTCACTAGTCTCTCAAAGCACCTCATGATGACAGAGGTGAGTGCTACGGGGCGATAGTCATTCAGTTCAGTTACCTATGCCTTCTTAGGTACAAGAACAATGGTGGCCATTTCGAAGCATGTAGGGACAGAAGACCAGGATAGGGAGAGATTGAATATGTCCGTAAACACACCTGCCAGCTGGTCTGCGCATGCTCTGAGGACGCGGCTAGGGATGCCGTCTGGGCCTGCAGCCTTGCGAGAGTAAACAATTTTAAATGTCTTACTGACGACGGCCAGGAAGGAGGAGAGCCCACAGTCCTTGGTAGTGGGCCACGTCGGTGGCACAGTGCTATCCTCAAAGCGGGCAAGTAGGTGTTTAGTTTGTCTCGAAGCAAGACGTCGGAGTCTGTGACTGATTTTCTTTTTGTAGTCCGTGATTGTCTGTAGAACCTGCCACCATACGTCTTGTGCCTGAGCCATTGAATTGCGGCTCCACCTTCTCCATGTACTGACATTTCGCTTGTTTGATTGCCTTGCGGAGGGAATAACTACACTGGTTCGCGCTTTCAGTTTTGCGCGAATGGTGCCATATATCCACGGTTTCTGGTTAGGGTAGGTTTTAATAGTCACAGTGTGTACAACATTTCCTATGCACATCCTTATCAACTCACTCACCGAATCAGCATATAAATCTATATTATTCTCTGAGGCTACCCTGAACATTTCCCAGTCCGAATGATCAAAACAATCTTGAAGCATGGATTCTGATTGGTCAGACCAGCGTTGAATGGTCATTGTCACTGGTACATCCTGTTTGAGTTTCTGCCAATAGGAGTGGAGAAGCAAAATGGAGTAGTGGTCAGATTTGCTGAATGGAGGGTGGGGAGGGCCTTGTATGCATTGTTGAAAGATAGAGTAGCAGTGATCCAGTGTTTGCCAGCCCGGGTACTACAATTAATATGCTAATCGAATTTAGGTATCTTTGTTCTCAAATCTGCATTGTTAAAATCCCCAGCTGCAATAAATGTAGCCTCAGGATATATGGTTTCCAGTTTTCATAAAGTCCAGTGTAGTTCCTTGAGGGTCGTTGTGATATCAGCTTGAGGGGAGATATACACGGCTGTGACAATAACCGACAAGAATCATATTGGGAGATAATACGGTCAGCATTTGATTGTAAGGAATTCTAGGTCAGGTGAACAGAAGGACTTGAGTTCCTGTATGTTGTTACAATTACACCATGAGCCATTACTCATGAAACATACACCCCCTTCTTCTTCTTCCCAGACAGATGTTTATTCCTGTCGGCGCGACGAACAAAGAATCCCGGTGGCTGTATCGACTCCGACAGCATGTCCCCAGAGAGCCATGTTTCCGTGAAACAGAGTATGTTTCAATCCCGGATGTCTCTCTGCAAAGCAACCCTTGCCCTAAATTTGTCAATAGCATGTAAGTGACGTAATTAATAGCATGTAATGATGTTGGGAAGAGAGACAGATAAGAGGTTGTCAGACAGGTCCTTGTTTTATGATCTCATATAATTATGGATCCGTGACTGTGAATGGGAAAATTGCAGGTGTGAGACCATTGAACCCATTATTATCTGAAGGCTGCAAGGGACAAGGGGAAATTCTTCAGGCGTAAAGGATGTCTTACTGGAAGTAGCACATATTTTCTATAGATTTAAGCATGTTTGGTTATGGTGCTTGGCGCAATATCATCCCCTAGGGTACACAAAATTATTTGTAGTGATGTAAGTATTTTGTAAACATCTTGAAAAGTACCTTAATCAGTCTTATCTCTCTGTGTAATGACTCCATCTACTGGATATGACTGTGTATTACATTGTGTTTCTAGAAAGGTACAGTAAGAGGTACAGTGTGTTGGTCAGCATCAACCTGTCATTCAGGGCAGGTGGGGCAAATGGATGTTTTGAGCCCCACCTGTTTAGGAAAAAAGCCTCACCATTTTGCATATTATTTTGGCATTAATAAGTGTCAAATATCAGTTTGACAACAATGCAAAAAATATAATAAAAAGTTTGGGGTCACACAAATGTCCTTGCTTTTGAAAGAAAAGCACCTTTTTTAAAAAAACATTAAATTGATCAGAAATACAGTGTAGACATTGTTAATGTTGTAAATGTTGTAATGTTGTACAGCAGTGAAGGCTGCTGAGGGAAGGACAGCTCATAATAATGGAAGGACAGCTCATAAATAATGAAAGGACAGCTCATAATAATGGAAGGACATCAAACACATGGAACCATGTGTTTGAAGTATTTGAAAACATTCCACCAATTCCTCTCCAGCCGTTACCACGAGCCTGTTCTCTCCAATTAAGGTGCCACCAGCCTCCTGTGTGTAAATATATACACACATTAAAATACAAAAACACAGCCATGGGAAGCACAAATAAAACATCCCAAATTACCCAGAAAAACAGTTACATTCTTCCACAAATAATTCACCCAATAATACTTTAAATTGCCCGAGGGGCACCAGAATATCAAGATGAAAAATATTTTGAATTTTGTTCCAGCAATACGGTGCATTAAAACTAAAATCAGATTCACCTCGCTCAGTGGAGACCCTAGGAAACTCAAGAGTTAACCAATCCCGTTAACGGGTTAGGCAACTCAGGTGTCTAATACTTCAACAGCAAAGTTAGATAAGATGGAAGTTTATGAAGTAGGGCCTTGTAAACATAAAGGGAGTAATGTAGAGCTCTACGGGTCTTTAGCGAAGTCCAGCGAACCTTTCGATACAGGATGCAGTGGTGAATATCAAAAGTGTCTCCTGTAACAAAACGAAGGGCACGATGGTAGATGGCATCCAAAGGTTTAAGAGTAGCATCAGAAGCACTTTGATAATAATATCACCATAATCAAGAACAGTTCACTGAATAATCTGCTTCCTACTGCTTAGAGAAAGGCACTATCTGTTTCCGTAGAAAAAGACAACTTTAAATCCTAGCTTCTTAAAGTTAAACATCAAATCTATATCATGTGGACTTGATGAAGCTGCCCGACTAGAGCTACCTGCTGCAGAAAGGTAAGATTTCTCCATCCCTTTATGTAGAATACTTAGCTAGATCTTCTGTCGGCTGATGGTGTGAATTGACTCTACTGTAAATGGTTACATATCTGGAAGTTTGCATAGCTAACTTAGCAATTGCTTACACACATAACAATATCCAGTCAAGCTATAGACCAGGGGTGTCAAACTCATACCGTGGAGGGCCTAGTGTCTGCACTATTAAGACATAGACAATTAAGACCTAGACAACCAGGTGAAGGGAGGGGTGAGGGGAGAGGTGAGGGGAGTTCTTTAATAAGTAGTGACCTTAATTCATCAATCAAGTTCAATTATGTGTGTGTGTGTGTGTGTGTGTGTGTGTGTGTGTGTGTGTGTGTGTGTGTGTGTGTGTGTGTGTGTGTGCGCGTGCGTGCGTGCGTGCGTGCGTGTATTCTGAATGTTCCCGCAGGAGAAAAGCACAGAATGGCATCTGAGCTGATCATCATGAATGTCATGTAGTCATCAGCCAATCTAGTAAGTTAAAATAACACTTTTAATTGGTATGGGTATACTAAACCAACGTCTTTTCCTATTCACTGAAGGCAGATGTAGGCTATACCCTTCAGTTGTGAACACGACTATTGCTGTGATAATTGGCCTACTTCTCTGAATGTACAGTGCCTTGCGAAAGTATTCGGTCCCCTTGAACTTTGAGACCTTTTGCCACATTTCAGGCTTCAAACATAAAGATATAAAACTGTATTTTTTTGTGAAGAATCAACAACAAGTGGGACACAATCATGAAGTGGAACGACATTTATTGGATATTTTAAACTTTTTTAACAAATCAAAAACTGAAAAATTGGGCGTGCAAAATTATTCAGCCCCCTTAAGTTAATACTTTGTAGCGCCACCTTTTGCTGCGATTACAGCTGTAAGTCGCTTGGTGTATGTCTATCAGTTTTGCACATCGAGAGACTGAAATTTTTTCCCATTCCTCCTTGCAAAACAGCTCGAGCTCAGTGAGGTTGGATGGAGAGCATTTGTGAACAGCAGTTTTCAGTTCTTTCCACAGATTCTCGATTGGATTCAGGTCTGGACTTTGACTTGGCCATTCTAACACCTGGATATGTTTATTTTTGAACCATTCCATTGTAGATTTTGCTTTATGTTTTGGATCATTGTCTTGTTGGAAGACAAATCTCCGTCCCAGTCTCAGGTCTTTTGCAGACTCCATCAGGTTTTCTTCCAGAATGGTCCTGTATTTGGCTCCATCCATCTTCCCATCAATTTTAACCATCTTCCCTGTCCCTGCTGAAGAAAAGCAGGCCCAAACCATGATGCTGCCACCACCATGTTTGACAGTGGGGATGGTGTGTTCAGCTGTGTTGCTTTTACGCCAAACATAACGTTTTGCATTGTTGCCAAAAAGTTCAATTTTGGTTTCATCTGACCAGAGCACCTTCTTCTACATGTTTGGTGTGTCTCCCAGGTGGCTTGTGGCAAACTTTAAACGACACTTTTTATGGATATCTTTAAGAAATGGCTTTCTTCTTGCCACTCTTCCATAAAGGCCAGATTTGTGCAATATACGACTGATTGTTGTCCTATGGACAGAGTCTCCCACCTCAGCTGTAGATCTCTGCAGTTCATCCAGAATGATCATGGGCCTCTTGGCTGCATCTCTGATCAGTCTTCTCCTTGTATGAGCTGAAAGTTTAGAGGGACGGCCAGGTCTTGGTAGATTTGCAGTGGTCTGATACTCCTTCCATTTCAATATTATCACTTGCAAAGTGCTCCTTGGGATGTTTAAAGCTTGGGAAATCTTTTTGTATCCAAATCCGGCTTTAAACTTCTTCACAACAGTATCTCGGACCTGCCTGGTGTGTTCCTTGTTCTTCATGATGCTCTCTGCGCTTTTAATGGACCTCTGAGACTATCACAGTGCAGGTGCATTTATACGGAGACTTGATTACACACAGGTGGATTGTATTTATCATCATTAGTCATTTAGGTCAACATTGGATCATTCAGAGATCCTCACTGAACTTCTGGAGAGAGTTTGCTGCACTGAAAGTAAAGGGGCTGAATAATTTTGCACGCCGAATTTTTCAGTTTTTGATTTGTTAAAAAAGTTTGAAATATCCAATAAATGTCGTTCCACTTCATGATTGTGTCCCACTTGTTGTTGATTCTTCACAAAAAAATACAGTTTTATATCTTTATGTTTGAAGCCTGAAATGTGGCAAAAGGTCGCAAAGTTCAAGGGGGCCGAATACTTTCACAAGGCACTGTATACAGGTGTAGGATCACCCTGTTGTTGCAGGAAATGTCCTGCACAGCAGGAAATGCAAACTTGTACTGTATTCAAGGTTTAAAAAGGCTGAAATTTCCACTTTAAATATATCACTATTCTTGGACTTCAGCTGAGACCCTCCTCTCCTTCCCCACCCTTCAAAGAAATACCCCAATTTACATTTCCTGTTAAGCATGATGCTCTCAAAGTGTGTCTCTCCATTTCTCTCATGTCATGTGGTTTTAGCTCACTCTCTCTTTCTCTCCAGGATACATCAGGGGAAGTTGTTTTTCTCTTGGCACCAATCCCATGCTGACAGGCTGCCAAGTCAACTACTTTATCCCCCTCATACTAAACTTTGCTCACTCTTGTTCAACTGCCCTTTGATTAAATCAGTTAAATTCAATGTTAAAGTGTGATTTTTACTGACCGTTGACAGATAGAGGGATGTGGGTGTGGCAGGAGAGAGTGTCGTGGAAATATTCGCTCAATCATATTTCTCCGATACCGGAACTTGTATATTCAAATAGACTTTATTACAAAGTAACAAGCCGAGCTGGCAAACGAACCAACTACCGGACTCAGTCTGTCCACTCCTTTTATACAGTTTCATGCTTATACAAGTTTCATAGTCCCTCCACTTTATGCTAATAACCATATCTCCTTGGCTTTACTCCACTATTGTTTCCAAATCTAAGTTCTTTCCTCTAGGCGGGGTTTCCCCTCCCCTCTAGTTCCTTGGATCAATTATAATGGTGGCACACCTATACATTATTTCCAGAAAGTAATAAGTGCAGATTACTACAAGCAATTATAAGATTGCTACATGCCATTATCAGACTATAATATTACTACGGTCCATTGTAGGATTAAGTACAGATAACTATAGGCTATTATAGAATTATACCAATAAGTATACTTAATCCCAGGATTACACATAGTGCCTTTGCTTACTTCCTTTAGTGCTATTTAGCCTCTTAACAGAAAACACCCATAAGAGGTGGATAGATGGGTGTAGATGGGATTGGTTGAAGAAACTCCCTTTCCCCCTACCTCCCTTCCTTCTCTTGATAAGTAATACAAGTGAATGAAATTGCTGCATATATCCTGTGATCCAAAATCAAATCAAATATTTTCTACGTTACAAGCTAAGACAAAATTATATTTCATGATATTACTTTGTCTTTACACATCTATTTACTACAGGCAAAATGCAGTCACCATCCACCAGTTAGCGCTTCCTGTTTTTAAGCCTGTTTGCACATTTTAAGGTAAAGCACTTTGAATTAAGTATAAAAAATGTGACACTGGCTGTATTATTATGCATATCAGGCTTGAGGCTATAGCCCACGAACAAATGACCAGACAGGATACCCCACACTCCTCCAGTACACTATTTTCCCCGTCCCCACTTACTTACACACATACAATTCAAGAAAGATCTGTGTGTATTCACAAAGTCTCTCATTAAATGGTCTGCGTCTCAATTTCCAGCAACAGGGTGATCAAATTACGATCCGACACCTGTATACACTGAGTATACAAAACATTAGGAACACATGCTCTTTCCATGAAATAGACTGACCAGGTGAATCCAGGTCAAAGCTATGATCCTATATTGATGTCACCTGTTAAATGTACTTCAATCAGTGTAGATGAAGGACCGGAGACAGGTTAAATAGTGTTTTTTTAAGTCTTGAGACATGGATTGTGTATGTATGCCATTCAGAGGGTGAATGGGCAAGAAAAAACATTTAAGTGCCTTTGAACGGGGTATGGTAGTAGGTGCCAGGGGCACCAGTTTGTGTCAGGAACAGCAACGCTGCTAGGATTCTTATGCTTAAGTATCTCATGTGTATCAAGAATGGTCAGAATGGACATCCAGCCAACTAGACACACCTGTGGGAAGCATTGGAGTCAACATGGGCCAGCATCCGTGCGGAACGATTTTGACACCTTGTAGAGTCCATGTGCCATGAATTGAGGCTGTTCTGAGGTTTTCCTAATGTTTGGTATTGTTGAAACAATAGTTGTATTCACAACTGAAGAGTATAGCCTATGTCTGCCTTTCAGTGAGCAGGAAAGGATGTAGGTGATGTATACACATACCAATAAAAAGGCTTATTTTAACTTATTGTATTGCCTGATGTAATTACATGAAGTTCATGATGATCACATGAGATGCCACTGTGATTTCCTGCTGCGGGAACATTCAGAACTCTCTCACACCACAAACACACACGCACAGATCAGCTCTGACTATTGCTTGATTGGATATTGTTGTATGTGTAAGCAATAGCTAAGTTAGCTAAGCAAAGTGCCAGATAGGTAACCATTTATAATATCTGCTGTTCATTATTATTCAGTCAATAAACACCAGCAGCTGACAGAAGATCTAGCTAAATTGGCTTCAGAAAGTAATGGAGAAATCTGGCCTTTCTGCAGCAGGTAGCTCTGTCCGGGCAGCTTCATCTTGTAGCATGTTGAGGGACTAACTCACTTCCACTAGCTATTACTAGCTAGCATGTCTATAGACAGTAACCAGGTGGGGCTAGCTAGCAACCTGCTAGCTAGAGCAAGCCAACTGTCACGCTGGTATAAAGAATTTTGGAGACAGACGCAGGAATACACAATAGGGGTTTTTAATACACCCATAACAAACATGTATACAAAAACACTGGGCTGTACCCAAACAAAAGAGTGAGGGTAAACCTCGTTGAACGCCATGGGACGATACCCGTAATACACAATATATATAGCACGCAGCATAACAGCTGCACCAACGTATAGGTACTCACACCACCAACAGACATGGGAACAATAACCGACAAAGACAGAGGGAACAGAGCACACATATAACATACTAATCAGTGGGAATAGGGGCCAGGTGTGCACAATGAAGGTTCCAGAGGGATCCATGACACCAACTTTGATCAGCTGTTGTTGAGTTTGTTATATTGGCATGCTAACTTAATCTTACGTTCTGCATCTTAGCTAACATAAGTATTTTTATCTTCCTGTCACACACACAGTCTAATCATTTCTTTGTGCTGCCAACCCAGACTGTAAACACACACCCTAAGCCATTTGAATATTCTATGAGGGGGTGTGTACTTGTTATTTGTTTTTCATTATTCCATGTCCAACCAATTTCAACAATATAAATGAGAAAGCAAGTCCTATCCGATTTTCATTTTTCAAATTCAGAAACCAAAAAAGAAAATGAGCTGTTTTCTGTTTTTCCATTTTTGACTCGACAATCAAAATAACAAAACGTACACGGACCTTGGAGGTCTGGAGAATTTTGTATTGCAAAAAACAGTTTAAATATGGGCCAAGATTTTGTTTGGATGTTACATTTCAAGAACATGCCTGTTGGTTCTATGTTCGTCACTGTTTTCAGACTAGGAAGGACACATTTTGCAGAGAGTTGTTCCATATGCTGGTTTGCAACATTGCAGAAAATGGAGAACCTGGAGGAAAAACTTAAATCTGTTTTGTCAGAAGTGTGCTTTATACACAAAATTGACATACTCTAAAGATATTTGGAAGGGGTTTTACAGTTTCTCAGTCGCTTTGGTACATTTTTCACATCATCCCTTACATGTGCAAAATAATAAGTGCATTTCTCAGAACAATTTGTACAAACTGCAATATACAATAGAAATGTTTCTAAAGCTAGTCAGTCACTAAAAATCCTTAGTACATCTCTCAACAGTAAATATTCATGCCAATGATCATGTCAGTGTCATCAGAATAATAAGTCATTGAGTCATTGTTCACGAACAAGGTGGTCAAAATGTTTAGGCATGTTGTCAATGTAACTGCATACTTTGACAGTATTTCCTGATGTAAACTTAGGCTACAGTTTGGATGACAGTTACTGTATTGAAAATGCACAAGGCTGCACTTCTATGGCATATATCAATTTCAACAGTACTATTTACATATTACTGTATGTGGGTTACTGATTGAAATAGACTGGACAACCCAAGGGGCACAAAGGAAAAAAAACTAAATTAGAAAGAAACACAGGAAACCACTTTGCCCGCAGCACTGTTGTGCTGTCTCTACACATCCAGACGTTCCTGTCTGTCGGCCCACATATTCTCATCCACATCACATCGGATATTTTCCCTTCCAATGCAACGTGGAAAGACTATTTTTGGAATGCCTTATCCATCCTCTGCAGGTGTCTACTGTGATGTCCTCTCATGCTGCATCCATTGCAGCCAGCAGGGTCATATGTGTGTGTGGCTGACGATCGTACACCTTCCACCTCCATGCTGAAAAGAACTCCACAATTGGGTTAAGGAATGGTGAATAAGGTGGGAGGAATCCTATGAGCATCCTCGGGTGGGTCACAAACCATTGCCTTATGATGTTTGATCGATGGAAACTCACATTATCACAAATGACCACATACTTTGGCAAATCCTCTCTAAACAGACCCCTCTCATCATCAGGGATGAGAGCCCTGTAGAGAGTCTAAAAGGTTGAGTAGATGCTGGGTGTTGTATGGCCCTAAAAGGGGGATATGGGTTAGGGCATCATGCTCCGAAATAGCAGCATACATGGTGATATTTCCTCCCCTTTGGCCTGGCAAATCCACAGTAGCTCTGTGACCGATGATATTCCGACCCCGCCTTCTGCATTTGGTCAGGTTGAAGCCAGCCTCATCCACGTATACAAAGTTGTGAGAGGGTTCACTTGATTCCAACTCCATTATACGCTATATCCCAGAACACACAGTTGAATTTGTTTTGGTAAGGAAGAGTGACATAAAATGTACATATATTGCATGTTCCTTCCACAGCAATGGAAATGTGTGCCGTTTATGCTTACTGTACTATGTATCACTATAAAATGTTGCTGTAAAGTAGTTACATAGATATATGTTTTACCTGTACATACTGGTACCGTAGCTCCTTAACTCCTCATTCCTTTGGAATGGTACACGGTACAGCTGTTTCGTACTCATCTGGTTTCTAGGCAGCACCCTGTCGATGGTTGAGATGCTAACCGTATGGATGTTTTCAAAGACATCGTTGTCTTCTGTAATGGTCCTTTGTATTTACCTGAGTCTCATGGCATTGTTTGCTAGGACCATGGTGCAAATAGCCTCCTCCTGTTGAGGTGTGAAAAGGCATCCTCTGCCACCGGTTTGAGGTAATCTTGCAGTCCTATGTGGGGAAAAATGCAGTGATGCATCGCACACTTTCACATAGACAAAAACCATGCGAACACACATTTTACTGTAAAACATACAGGTGGGTGCATGTAAGGTGCAGTATGTATCTGTATAGAGTATATTTCTGTATGCTGTGAAATACAAGTGGACTACTGTAATATGAAGCATTGTAGGAAGTATACAGTATACCTCTTAAATACAGTAACAGTGCACTGTACATTGGTGGACATACCTGTTCTCTCTTCGAAACGTTTGAACGATTGAGGACACGGTTGATCTCCCAATATTCGGCTGCACCCTTCGACCCGCCTCAGCCATTGTAAGGCCATGATTGACAACATGGTCTACAATAGTGGCCCTTATGTCATCAGATATGCGCCTATGTCCTCTTCTGCCTCTTCCTCTGTTTTGCCTTCTACCACGCATCCTTGCTCCTCTTCTTCCTCCTCCTCTTGGCTGTTGACCCTGTTCGTTTCCTGGTCCATCCATTATTGGAAAATTGCAACTCTGTGTTGTGGTCTGTCTATATATGCTTGCCAATTGATTCTTCATGAGATGCACCTTTGAGCAATTTAGACAACTGGTTGATTGTTGGTTGAACTAACACTTTCCATTCCTTCATGAGAGAGGGTCAATTTCACCTGCACGATTCATCAATTCACGTTTTTGTACAAAAGGTCTAATAGAAATGTGTAAAACTATGCTTGACAGTTTATGACAAATAGTTCAACAATGTTGCATGTAATGGCTTATGCAAGGAACTAATACCTAGATGTTTTGAGGGGTAAGACTATTCAACAGAGAACCATCTACTATATTTTGATCAACATGACATGAGCAATTGATAATGTGGAAAAAAGCTGACACTTGTACATTATCAATTGCAATATGTTCAAAGGAATAAGAAATTGCTTTAATGATGTGCACAAGTAACTAGATGATTTGGAATTTGTACAAGTAGTATCAAGAATTGCACTTTTGATCTAAGAAATAAATGCACCAAAGCGACTGAGAAAAACTGTAATCAGCGATTTCCCAGCCATCCTCACTATAGACTGTAAAAATAATTGTCATGCACTGTTGGACCTATGATACTAATCTAGTGAGCACTATTGGTGCTTTCAAGACAACTGGGAACTCTGAAACAAATGAGGTAAAATCATGGCGTTAGTGATCTTCAGGTCGGAAAGTCGGAGCTCTAGAAAAATGCCAGAATATCTAAGTTGGATGACCATTAAAAGCGATTGTTCCCAGTCCAAGCTTGTTTTCTTTCGAGATCCCAGTTGTCTTGAAGGCACTGAAGTCACAAGTCATAGATTTACAAGTTCCAAGATCTGAGTTCTCAGTTGTTTTGAATGCAGCATATTACCAGGGTTCCCACCTCTATTGAGAACTTCCCCAGGCTTACCCATATTAGGGAAGCCTGGTTCTCCATGAGGCTATCATTAAATACATATTTTTGATTTCAAGTGTAATGTTTGGGCGTTTCCATGAAACACAGAAGAACATTTAATGTTTTTATTTTTGTCACTGTTAGCTACTACTAGCTAGCATGACTATAGCCAGTAACCAGGTAGGGCTAGCTAGTGCCAGCTAGTGCATTTTGGCATATTGCGGACCCAATTATAATAACACACAGGGGAGCAACTTTCACTGGGGACAACATTCAGAAATTGCATTTTTGTCCCCTCCAGTTTAATAATTTAAATGTGATACCAAACAAGGCAACAGTGTTTTTTTAGGACCATGCAGACCCTCAGAATGGTCAGGTAGGGTGTTTTGAAGTGTTTAACCGACTGGATAAAACATTTATAAAATAAAAAAAAGATATAGATATAGAAATGTCCCCCCCCATTTCTAAAACCAAAGTTGCCCCCTGATAACACACACCTCTGGGAAACTCCACGATGTGTGTAAGTCCAGGGGTTGTCTCTGACAGGTTGTAGACGTTGTCTACAATGCTCAAGATCCCAGGATAAGTGATACCTTTGACTGTTAGTCAACCCTATAGCTCAGTGCTCGTGCGGTGGCCCTGGCGACCAAATCCAGCAGCTTGATAGGCTGGAATCACATGACTCTGTTAATCGCGAGTGTATTTCCGCGTCCACAATAGGACTTTAGCTCTCTCTCCAGCGGCTTTGAATAAAATCCTGAATAGGAGAAGGTATTTTTTGCATCCTTCGCGCTGTCGTCGAAACGTGTCGCCGAGCTGGGGGGAAATTCGGGAAAGGGGAGCCGCGCTGGAGCACCGCACAGCACCGACACACGACGCGGCACGAACATGCTCACTCGGGTTAAATCTGCGGTGGCCAATTTCATGGGAGGCGTTGTGGCTGGTGGCGCTGAAGGTGACTATTCCGGATCAGAACTGCCGCTGAAATTCCCATACACGAGACCCGAGTTCCTAGGACTGACCCAGGATGAAATCGAGTGCTCCGCAGATCACATAGGGCGGCCGATTCTCATCCTCAAAGAGACGAAGAGATTGCCATGGGCCACTGGTTACGCAGAGTAAGTACATTAGCCTAAACTGATGTAGCCTATAGATACGCCCATCTTCCAAGATTTGTCAACCCTTTCTTTAGTTTCATTGCAAGGCTGCACCCATAGCCCATCTCTGCCTCAGCATCCGCTGCCTTTTACAGATAACGGTTTTGGAACTAGATTCAAATGCGTGCCACGTAATAGAATGAAACACGTAGGCTATTGCCTATCGTAGATTTGTGTTGTGTGTCACAGTCCAATATGTTATTCGCATGAAACAGAGAGAGAGAGAGTGTATGCATGTATCAGGATGGAGGAGAGAAGACAGCATCTGGGAATTATCATGTTATTTATGGCCATGGAGTTTGCGTGCCACTGACAGCTCCTTGCCTGCCTGCTCCCACGCACAGCTCAGCTCAGACGCATGAGAATAAACCTTCCAATGTAGCCTGCTCATCTGTAGATAGATGTAGGCCTAATAGAAATTCCTTGTGTAGACCCATGCATTTATTGGAAACGAAAACAATCCTGAAGTCCACACTTAAATGTTTGATAATAGCGAAGTGTTTACCACAATAGCTCATTGAAATAGGCTAATCCTTTGTCTTTATGCAGTTATTTTATACTGCACACTATTATGCTGATTTTAATGGCCCACATGTTTCATTCTCCCATTTATTGCCTGTTCTCCGCAAGTCAACATCAACAGGGTTAAATTCCATCAGATCTCACTCAGTTACATCATCCAATATGCAGCAGTTTTCCACTTCAGAAAAGGGGGCTAGCTCTCATCAGCCCTGGGAGCTGGGTCTTTACCAGTAGCGGTGTGTGAGTAAAATCACTGGGGTAGCCAAACAATCTATGTGTTGTGACAATTGCATTGTTTGCTTTATAAATTGTTAGTTCATATGCCTTGTGACCTTGAGATATATATATATATATATATATATATATATATATATATATATATATATATATATATATATATATATATATATATATATATATATATATATATATATATATATACACACACACACACAGTGGGGCAAAAAAGTATTTAGTCAGCCACCAATTGTGCAAGTTCTCCCACTTAAGATGAGAGAGGCCTGTAATTGTCATCATAGGTACACTTCAACTATGACAGACAAAATGAGGAAAGAAAATCCAGAAAATCACATGTAGGATTTTTAATGAATTTATTTGCAAATTATGGTGGAAAATAAGTATTTGGTCACCTACAAACAAGCAAGATTTCTGGCTCTCACAGACCTGTAACTTCTTCTTTAAGAGGCTCCTCTGTCCTCCACTCGTTACCTGTATTAATGGCATCTGTTTGAACTTGTTATCAGTATAAAATACACCTGTCCACAACCTCAAACAGTCACACTCCAAACTCCACTATGGCCAAGACCAAAGAGCTGTCAAAGGACACCAGAAACAAAATTGTAGACCTGCACCAGGCTGGGAAGACTGAATCTGCAATAGGTAAGCAGCTTGGTTTGAAGAAATCAACTGTGGGAGCAATTATTAGGAAATGGAAGACATACAAGACCACTGATAATCTCCCTCGATCTGGGGCTCCACGCAAGAGCTCACCCCATGGGGTCAAAATGATCACAAGAATGGTGAGCAAAAATCCCAGAACCACACGGGGGGACCTAGTGAATGACCTGCAGAGAGCTGGGACCAAAGTAACAAAGCCTACCCTCAGTAACACACTACGCCGCCAGGGACTCAAATCCTGCAGTGCCAGACGTGTCCCCCTGCTTAAGCCAGTACATGTCCAGGCCCGTCTGAAGTTTGCTAGAGAGCATTTGGATGATCCAGAAGAAGATTGGGAGAATGTCATATGGTCAGATAAAACCAAAATATAACTTTTTGGTAAAAACTCAACTCGTCGTGTTTGGAGGACAAAGAATGCTGAGTTGCATCCAAAGAACACCATACCTACTGTGAAGCATGGGGGTGGAAACATCATGCTTTGGGGCTGTTTTTCTGCCAAGGGACCAGGACGACTGATCCGTGTAAAGGAAAGAATGAATGGGGCCATGTATCGTGAGAGTTTGAGTGAAAACTTCCTTCCATCAGCAAGGGCATTGAAGATGAAACGTGTCTGGGTCTTTCAGCATGACAATGATCCCAAACACACCGCCCGGGCAACGAAGGAGTGGCTTCGTAAGAAGCATTTCAAGGTCCTGGAGTGGCCTAGCCAGTCTCCAGATCTCAACCCCATAGAAAATCTTTGGAAGGAGTTGAAAGTCTGTGTTGCCCAGCAACGGCCCCAAAACATCACTGCTCTAGAGGAGATCTGCATGGATGAATGGGCCAAAATACCAGCAACAGTGTGTGAAAACCTTGTGAAGACTTACAGAAAACGTTTGACCTCTGTCATTGCCAACACGGGGTATATAACAAAGTATTGAGATCAACTTTTGTTATTGACCAAATACTTATTTTCCACCATAATTTGCAATTAAATTCATTAAAAATCCTACAATGTGATTTTCTGGATTTTTTTTCTCATTTTGTCTATCATAGTTGAAGTGTACCTATGATGAAAATTACAGACCTCTCTCATCTTTTTAAGTGGGAGAACTTGCACAATTGGTGGCTGACTAAATACTTTTTTGCCCCACTGTGTGTGTATATATATAATATTGGTCTCCCGAGTGGCGCAGCGGTCTAAGGCACAGCATCTCCATGCAAGATGCGTCACTACAGTCCCTGGTTTGAATCCAGGCTGTATCACATCTGGCCGTGATTGGGAGTCCCTTAGGGCGGCGCACAATTAGCAGAACGTTGTCTGGGTTTGGCCGGGGTAGGCTGTCATTGTAAATTTGAATTTGTTCTTAAATGACTTGCCTAGTTAAATAAAAAAAGACAAGAAGAAGACACAGTTGCAGAATAAATTCAACCACACCTTTGTTTCATCACAAAACTGGAGAGCATAGTTGGTGAAATACACCAACCATGCATGTAGCAAACAGTTACATGACCTATAGAATGGTCAAGCAAGTTCATGTTTCCTGAAATTTTCAGACTACGAAACATCTATTGATTTAGAACCATGGAGAGTTATATATATATATATACAGTTGAAGTCGGAAGTTTACATACACTTAGGTTGGAGTCATTAAAACAAATTTTTCAACCACTCCACAAATGTCTTCTTAACAAACTATAGTTTTGGCAAGTCTGTTAGGACATCTACTTTGTGTATGACACAAGTGATAGATTATTTCACTTATAATTCACTGTATCACAATTCCATTGGGTCAGAGGTTCACATACACTAAGTTGACTCTGCCTTTAACAGCTTGGAAAATTCCAGAAAATTATGTCATGGCTTTAGAATCTTCTGGTAGGCTAATTGACATCATTTGAGTCAATTGGAGGTGTACCTTTGGAAGTATTTCAAGGTCTACCTACAAACTAAGTGCCTCTTTGCTTGACATCATGGGAAAATCTAAAGAAATCAGCCAAGACCTCCGAAAAAAATTGTGGACCTCCACAAGTCTGGTTCATCCTTGGGAGCAATTTCCAAATGCCTGAAGGTACCACGTTCATCTGTTCAAACAATAGTACGTAACTATAAACACCATGGGACCACTCAGCTGTCATACCGCTCAGGAAGGAGACGCGTTCTGTCTCCTAGAGATGAACATACTCTGGTGCGAAAAGTGCAAATCAATCCCAGAACAACAGAAAGGACCTTGTGAAGATTCTGGAGGAAACGGGTACAAACGTATCTACATCCACAGTAAAACGAGTCCTATATCGACATAACCTGAAAGGCCACTCAGCAAGGAAGATGCCACTGCTCCAAATCCGCATACAAAAGCCAGACTACGGTTTGCAACTGCACATGGGGACAAAATCGTACTTTTTAGAGAAATGTCCTCTGGTCTGATGAAACAAAAATAGAACTGTTTGGGCATAATGACAATCATTATGTTTAGAGGACAACGGGAGAGGCTTGCAAGCCGAAGAACACCATCCCAAACGTGAAGCACGGGGGTAGCAGCATCATGTTGTGGCGGTGCTTTGCTGCAGGAGGGACTGGTGCACTTCACAAAAAAGATGGCATCATGAGGTTTGAAAATTATGTGTATATATTGAAGCAAGTTAAATGGGTCTTCCGAATGGACAATGACCCCAAGCATACTTCCAAAATTGTGGCAAAAGGGCTTTAACTCTTGGAACCACCCATCCCGGATCCGGGATAATTGTCATCAACTACGCTAAATAGCATAGCGCAACGGTCAAATAATCTTACAAGAAAATATTCATGAAATCACAAGTGAAATATAGCGAAACACAGCTTAGCCTTTTGTTAATCACCCTGTCGCCTCAGATTTTGAAATTATGCTTTACAGCAAACAATACAAGCATTTGTGTAAGTTTATCGATATACAGCAAAACATTATGTACACCTAGCGGCAGGTAACTTGGTCACGAAAATCAGAAAAGCAATCAAATTAATCGTTTACCTGTGATGAGCTGTGGATGTTTTCACTTACGAGACTCCCAGTTAGACAGCAAATGTTCCTTTTGTTCCATAAAGATATTTTGTTATATCCAAATACCTCCGTTAGTTTGATGCGTTATGCCTTGAATCCACCGGAAATAGCGGTCACGACAACGCAGACAAAAATTCCAAATTATATCCATAATATCGACAGAAACATGGCAAACGTTTTTTATAATCAATACTCAAGGTGTTTTTCAAATATCTATTCGATAATATATCAACCGGGACAGTTGGCTTTTCACTAGGACCGGGAGGAAAAATGGCTACCTCTCTGTTTTGCGCAAAAATCACACTGAGAGCCAACAACAGACCACTTACGCATTGTGGACGTTTACGCTCATTCTTCAAAATAAAGGCCTGAAACTACGTCTAAAGGCTGTAGACACCTTAAGGAAGCCACAGAAAAAGGAATCTGGTTGATATCCCTTTCAATGGGCAATAGGGATGCATAGAAAGACAGGGGTTTCAAAATAAGAGTCACTTCCTGATTGGATTTTTCTCAGGCTTTTGCTTGCAATATCAGTTCTGTTATACTCACAGACAATATTTTTACAGTTTTGGAAACTTTAGTGTTTTCTATCCTAAGCTGTCAATTATATGCATATTCTAGCATCTGGTCCTGAGAAATAGGCAGTTTACTTTGTGAACGTTATTTTTCCAAAAATAAAAATAGTGCCCGCCAGCTTCAAGAGGTTTTAAGGACAGCAAAGTCAAGGTATTGGAGTGACCATCACAAAGCCCTTACCTCAAAAAAGCGTGTGGGAGCAAGGAGGCCTACAAAGCTGACTCAGTTACACCAGCTCTGTCAGTAGGAATGGGACCTAATTCACCCAAATAATTGTGGGAAGCTTGTGGAAGGCTTCCCGAAACGTTTGACCCAAGTTCAACAATTTAAAGGCAATGCTACCAAATTCTTCTGACCCACTGGGAATGTGATGAAAGAAATAAAATATTAAATAAATAATTCTCTCTACTATTATTCTGACATTTCACATTCTTAATATATAGTGGTGATCCTAACTGACCTAAGACAGGGAATTATTATTAGGATTGAATGTCAGGAATTGTGAAAAATTGAGTTTAAATGTATTTGGCTAAGGTGTACGTAAACTTCCGACTTTCCGAAAGAATCAGAAATACAGTGTAAACATTGTTAATGTTGTAAATGACTATTGTAGCTGGAAACGGCAGATTTTTAATGGAATATCTACATAGGCGTATAGAGGGCCATTATAAACAACCATCACTCCTGTGTTCAAATGGCACGTTGTGTTAGCTAATCCAAGTTTATCCTTTTAAAAGGCTAATTGATCATTAGAAAACCCTTTTGCAGTTATGTTAGCATAGCTGAAATCTGTTGTTCTGATTTAAAGAAGCAGTAAAACTGGCCTTCTTTAGACTAGTTGAGTATCTGGAGCGTCAGCATTTGTGGGTTCGATTACAGGCTCAAAATGGCCAGAAACAAATAACTAACTTCTGAAACTCGTCAGTCTATTCTTGTTCTGAGAAATGAAGGCTATTCCATGCGAGAAATTGCCAAGAAACTGAAAATCTTGTACAACGCTGTGTACTACCCCCTTCACAGAACAGCACAAACCATATCTCAGGCTGGCCAATAAAAATAAAAGATTAAGATGTGCAAAAGAACACAGACACTGGACAGAGGAAGATAAGAAAAAAAGTGTTATGGTCAGACAAATCTAAGTTTGAGATCACAGAGAAGATCCGAACACAAGATGCAGAAAAAATGAACAGATGCTGTAGTAGTGCTTGACGCCATCTGTCAAGCATGGTGGAGGCAGTGTGTTGGTCTGGGGGTGCTTTGGTGCTGGTAAAGTGGGAGATTTGTACAGGGTTAAAGGGATCTTGAAGAAGGAAGGCTATCACTCCATTTTGCAACGCCATGCCATACCCTGTGGACGGCGCTTAATTGGAGCCAATTTCCTCCTACAACAGGACAATGACCAAAAGCACAGCTCGAAACTATGCAATAACTATTTAGGGAAGAAGTAGTCAGCTGGTATTCTGGACTGGACAGCACAGTCACCAAATCTCAACCATATTGAGTTGTTGTGGGAGCAGCTTGACCGTATGTTAGTAAGACATGCCCATCAAATCCAACTTGTGGCAGGTGCTTCAGGAAGCATGTGTTGAAATGTCCTCAGATTACCTAAACAAATTGACAACTAGAATGCCAAACGTCTGCAAGGCTGTAATTGTGGCAAGTGGAGGATTCTTTGACGAAAGAAAAGTTACAAGGACACAATTATTATCGCAATTGAAAATCATTATTTTACAACCTACAACTGTTAGACAAACCAATACATGTATGTACACACAATCAACTTCAATGACTGTTCTAACCGACATCAGAATCTTAACTCTACTTATTAGGATTTTCTATTACAATCTTCATGAAAAAACAGTCTATACATTGAAACAAGAAACCATCTAAATTCCCTAAACATCAAATATGGTCTCCTCGCGAGTGAAAGGATCCGGATTCTTCTATTATGTCCGGAGCCATGCATTCATCATTCCACTGGTCAGAGCTTAGAATGGGTCCATATTTCACCATCTGAAGTGTCATTGATTTCTCCAGAGTCCTGGAAATGAGAACTTTCGCACACGGAATCAAAACACATCCACACAAAACTAACACAGTCACACAGGTGAAGGTAGCCCATAACACAGTAATCATAACATTTTTCCATCTTCCAAAACACACTGTCAACCCAATTAGTCAGAGAAGTATCCACCCCTGAGTTCACTGCCAACTCGTGAGCCAGGGTGTGTAAACCAGCCAAGGCATAGGCAACTGATCCATCCGGTGCTGTGTCATCGGCTTCCAATCTACCTCCATACACTTCCACCCTTTTCAGCCTGTAAACATATCCAAGACTGTTCTATTCTGCCAAGCCATTCATTACATCTCTGATATAATTGATGAAGCACTGTGGATTTTAATAGATATAATTGATCCAATCCACGTTCTCATTGAGAGTGGACCACCAAAAAATACTTGACTCTAATCCTGCCAAGATCTGATTTCTAGCTTTGAACTCGTCTGGCACCCCCCGTGGAACCACGGAGGCGGAGTACTTATTTTCTCCCGTTTGGTCAACTTTATGTCATGATGTGAGTGTGAAAGGCATTCTCAAATGTACCAGTCCAATTAGCCAGTAATACTCTGCCATAACGTCATTCCCCCACACAACCACCAGATGTCAGCCCTGGGCCTCCTTATCTTACTGAAATCCCCAGAACTCAACCAGCCTGCCAAATCACTCATTTATCGCATCAGAAGTAACATTATCTGTCCTATTGCAGGTACTGATTTCCCCCACATATTTCCCAGAGGTACTATACTGAATCAAACAGTAAACAGTCTCCCCTTGCCTCTGTGAAAGGAGGAAGCTTAGATTTCAGAGGAACATGTGGATATAAATAGTGCAAATCCATATAACTGTTATTATCTGGCTTTCCTGCTTCCATGAATAGCTTTACCATACAGGCCATTCCCTTAGGTGAATTAATTCCATTTAATGGAAAAGGGATGGTTGTCAACTGAGGTTTTGCTGTGACACAAGCATAGCATTCTTCTTTAGCTACTGATCTGGCCGTATATTTAATCCACTCTAACCAGAGGTTAGAATCCCCATAACCAGTTTCCATCTCAATTACTTCCTTAAGATCTTTCATCTGAACTATCCACACCGGCTCTTGGCTCTGGACAACTCCACAGTCAGTATCTGCTTTGTCAAGGGGACTCTGCTTGTATTCTGCTGACTATAGAGCAATTATCTGCTCTAACTTTTTCTACCCAGAATGCGCTAGATTATCAACTGAAACCCTTACTTTCACTACACTCCATCTTCTTCCATACTGGGTATGTAGATTTATGTAGCCCTCTCACATGATGTGAGCTATAACCTGTTTCCATGAACTACACAGGGACTTGCATAGATGTCTTCCATAATAGCTGCTCTTAGTCCTGAACTGCCAAGAAGTCAGAGGCCCCATTTGGTCTACATAGAACTCCTCTGAGACATCCTTCCCAGTCTCACTCTCACTTCCTGTATATCCAGATCAAGTGATCTCTTATGCTTGGTTAATACTAAATCCTCATTGTCTAACTACCTGTCAATATTACCCTCTGGCCTTCTCGGGGTTCATGGTGTACCAGGAATAAGGCTCCCACAACCAGACAGCTCAGGATGGCCAGCCCACCTATAAAGCCCCACCCTCTCCCAGAGAACACATCATCAGCTAAAGCCAGACACACTTTCACTTCTATGAACAAACACAGGGATGGAATGACGGGAAAAGGACATCTTCATTCGAGAGATGGCCCCCGGAATTCTGTTAATTCCAGTTCTCCTCTCGAACACTGTGATTGTTCGACAGTGTCAGTGTGTCTTATCCTCTCACAGTGTGATATGAATCCGGGTAGCTCTTTCAGCTAGCTGTCACCAGGAGTCCTTGGTATGGTTCCCCCAACAGGCCTCAGGGACTGGATTGAGTGACTTCACCTGTAATTCACCTGTAGTGCATAAAATCTTGGACATACAGGTTGGGTTAACAAACAGTTTCTCATTTGTTCTATCTTTAACTTCTATACCTACTTGTTAGCTAAAAAATGTTTTTATTAGTTTATTATCCAGTAGGCCACATCCTATGCTAGACCACAACTTACCCATCCCCCCTTTGATACCTGGCTCTGCCCAGGTAACAACCTTGCCTGCTCTAAACAATGACTTAGATTAGTAAATTATCCTTATGTCTGACATCATCATGTAGGAGCGCCCTTTTCATTCTCCACGTGTCCAATTCTCCCTTGGGCATCCATTCATATCAATCCTGTACCAATTCTCTGTCAAGTGTCTTATCTACTTTAACTTCTTGAAACTCTGGGGGCGGTATTTCATTTTTGGATAAAAAACGTTCCCGTTTTAAACGGGATATTTTGTCACGACAAGATGCTCGACTATGCATATACTTGACAGCTTTGGATAGAAAACACTCTAACGTTTCCAAAACTGCAAAGATATTGTCTGTGAGTGCAACAGAACTGATGTTACAGGCGAAACCCAGATAAAAATCCAATCAGGAAGTGCCGCATTTTTTGAAACCGCTTCACGCCAATGACTCCTTATATGGCTGTGAATGGGCTACGAATGAGCTTACGCTTTCTACGTATTCCCCAGCATTGTGACAATGCTGGGGAATACGTAGAAAGCGTAAGCTCATTCGTATCTTTACGCATTTATGTTGAAGAATAGCCGCAAGGGACCACATTGAGCAAGTGTGTCACACCCTGGTCAAAGTATTTTGTGTTTATCTTTATTTATTTGGTCAGGCCAGGGTGTGGCATGGGTTTTTGTATGTGGTGTGTATGTATGGGGATTGTAGCTAGTGGGGTGTTCTAGCTAAGTCTATGGCTGTCTGAAGTGGTTCTCAATCAGAGGCAGGTGTTTATCGTTGTCTCTGATTGGGAACCATATTTAGGCAGCCATATTCTTTGAGTTTGTCGTGGGTGATTGTCCTTAGTGTCCTGATGTCATTGTTCTGTGTTAGGTTACACAAGTATAGGCTGTTTCGGTTTTCGTTAAGTTTATTGTTTTGATAGTGTTTGTGTTTAGTGTATTACTTCATTAAACATGGATTGCAATAGACACGCCGCATTTTGGTCCGACTCTCCTTCGCATCAAGAAAACCGTTACAGAATCACCCACCACAAAGGGACCAAGCAGCGTGTCAACAGGCAAGAACAGCCCAAAGTGGAGTACAGTATGGACTATACTTCTTGGGAGGAGATAGACAGGTGGGCGGTCGACCCAGGGAGAGTGCCGGAGCCCGCCTGGGATTCGATGGAGCAGTGCGCGGAAGGATATAGGAGAATGGAGTTTGCGAAGCAAGCAAGGCGGCGCGGACGGAGGCCCCATAGTCAGCCCCAAAAATTTCTTGGGGGGGGGCTCAGGGAGAGTGTGGCAGAGTCAGGAGCCAGACCTGAGCCAACTCTCCCTGTTTATCGTGAGGAGCCAAGGAGGAGACCAGAGCCGGTGTTGGAGGTGAGCGAAACAGAGACTGTGAAGGAGTTAATGGGGAAATTGGAGGTGAGCGAAACAGAGACTGTGAAGGAGTTAATGGGGAAATTGGAGGAGAGAGAAATGAGGGAGTTGCTGTGTTGGTGTTTTAAACATGGAATTCGCCCGACGGAGCGTGTCGGGGATTTGATGGCACCTGGGTCAGCGCTCCATACTCGTCCTGAGGTGCGTGTTAGTCGGCTGGTGAAGATGGTGCCAGTCTCACGTACCAGGCCTCCTGTGCACCTCCCTAGCCTTGCACGTCCTGTGCCAGCACCGCTCTCAAGATCTCCAGTACGCCTTCACGGTCTAACCCATCCTGTGCCACCTCCACACCCCAGCCCTCCGGTAGCAGCTCCCCGCACCAGGCTTCCTGTGCGTGTTCTCGGCACAGTACCACCAGTGCCAGCACCACGCATCAGGCCTACAGTGCGCCTCGCCTGTCCAGCGCTGTCGGAGCCCTCCTCCTCTCCAGCGCTGTCGGAGTCTCCCGCCTGTTTAGCGCTGTTAGAGCCTTCCTTCTCTACAGCGCTGCCGGAGTCTCCCGCCTGTTCAGAACTGCCAGTTAGCATAGAGCTGCCAGTTAGCATAGAGCTGCCAGTTAGCATAGAGCTGCCAGTTAGCATAGAGCTGCCAGTTAGCATAGAGCTGCCAGTCTGCATGGAGCTGCCAGTCTGCATAGAGCTGCCAGTCTGCATAGAGCTGCCAGTCTGCAAGGAGCTGCCAGTCTGCAAGGAGCCGCCAGAGCTGCCAGTCTGCAGGATGCCGCCAAAGCTGCCAGTCTGCAAGGAGCCGCCAGAGCTGCAAGTTAGCATGGAGCAGCCAGAGCTGCCAGTTAGCATGGAGCAGCCAGGGCCGCCAGTTAGCATGGAGCAGCCAGGGCCGCCAGTCAGCATGGAGCAGCCAGGGCCGCCAGTCAGCATGGAGCAGCCAGGGCCGCCAGTCAGCATGGAGCAGCCAGGGCCGCCAGTCAGCATGGAGCAGCCAGTCAGCATGGAGCAGCCAGTCAGCATGGAGCAGCCAGAGCTGCCAGTCAGCATGGAGCAGCCAGAGCTGTCAGTCAGCATGGAGCAGCCAGAGCTGCCAGTCAGCATGGAGCAGCCAGTCGACCAGACTCTTCCAGATCTGCCAGTCGACCAGACTCTTCCAGATCTGCCAGTCGACCAGACTCTTCCAGATCTGCCAGTCGACCAGACTCTTCCAGATCTGCCAGTCGACCAGACTCTTCCAGATCTGCCAGTCGACCAGACTCTTCCAGATCTGCCAGTCGACCAGATCTGCCAGTCGACCAGATCTGCCAGTCGACCAGACTCTTCCAGATCTGCCAGTCGACCAGACTCTTCCAGATCTGCCAGTCGACCAGACTCTTCCAGATCTGCCAGTCGACCAGACTCTTCCAGATCTGCCAGTCGACCAGACTCTTCCAGATCTGCCAGTCGACCAGACTCTTCCAGATCTGCCAGTCGACCAGACTCTTCCAGATCTGCCAGTCGACCAGACTCTTCCAGATCTGCCAGTCGACCAGACTCTTCCAGATCTGCCAGTCGACCAGACTCTTCCAGATCTGCCAGTCGACCAGACTCTTCCAGATCTGCCAGTCGACCAGACTCTTCCAGATCTGCCAGTCGACCAGACTCTTCCAGATCTGCCAGTCGACCAGACTCTTCCAGATCTGCCAGTCGACCAGACTCTTCCAGATCTGCCAGTCGACCAGACTCTTCCAGATCTGCCAGTCGGCCAGACTCTTCCAGATCTGCCAGTCGGCCAGACTCTTCCAGATCTGCCAGTCGGCCAGGATCTTCCAGATCTGCCAGTCGGCCAGGATCTTCCAGATCTGCCAGTCGGCCAGGATCTTCCAGATCTGCCAGTCGGCCAGGATCTTCCAGATCTGCCAGTCGGCCAGGATCTTCCAGATCTGCCAGTCGGCCAGGATCTTCCAGATCTGCCAGTCGGCCAGGATCTTCCAGATCTGCCAGTCGGCCAGGATCTTCCAGATCTGCCAGTCGGCCAGGATCTTCCAGATCTGCCAGTCGGCCAGGATCTTCCAGATCTGCCAGTCGGCCAGGATCTTCCAGATCTGCCAGTCGGCCAGGATCTTCCAGATCTGCCAGTCGGCCAGGATCTTCCAGATCTGCCAGTCGGCCAGGATCTGCCAGATCTGCCAGTCGGCCAGGATCTGGTAGATTCATCAACCTGCCTGAGCTTCCTCTCACTCCTGAGCTTCCTCTCACTCCTGAGCTTCCCCTCAGTCCCGAGCTGCCTCAGTCCCGAGCTGCCCCTCAGTCCCGATCTGCTCCTCAGTCCAGTGGGGTTCTGGGTGAGGACTACTAGGCCATGGTCGGCGGCGAGGGTGGACTATCCAGGGACGCGAGGAGAAGGGACTAAAACATTGATTGAGTGGGGTCCACGTCCCGCGCCAGAGCCGCCACCATGGACAGACGCCCACCCGGACCCTCCCTATTGTTTTGAGGTGCGTTCGGGAGTCCGCACCTTAGGGGGGGGGTTCTGTCACACCCTGGTCAAAGTATTTTGTGTTTATCTTTATTTATTTGGTCAGGCCAGGGTGTGGCATGGGTTTTTGTATGTGGTGTGTATGTATGGGGATTGTAGCTAGTGGGGTGTTCTAGCTAAGTCTATGGCTGTCTGAAGTGGTTCTCAATCAGAGGCAGGTGTTTATCGTTGTCTCTGATTGGGAACCATATTTAGGCAGCCATATTCTTTGAGTTTGTCGTGGGTGATTGTCCTTAGTGTCCTGATGTCATTGTTCTGTGTTAGGTTACACAAGTATAGGCTGTTTCGGTTTTCGTTAAGTTTATTGTTTTGATAGTGTTTGTGTTTAGTGTATTACTTCATTAAACATGGATTGCAATAGACACGCCGCATTTTGGTCCGACTCTCCTTCTCACCAAGAAAATCGTTACAAAGTGGTCACATGATGGCTCCCGCAGAAAATCTTGCGTAAAGTACTGAGGTAGCCATTTTTCCAATCGCTTCTTATGAGAAACTAATTGTCCCGACGGATATATTATCAAATAGATATGGGATAAACACCTTGAGGATTGATTCTAAACAACGTTTGCCATGTTTATGTCGATATTATGGAGCTAATTTGGAAAAAAGTTTGGCGTTGTAGGGACCGCATTTTCCGGTCGATTTCTCATCCAAATGTGAAGAACAAACGGAGCTATTTCGCCTACAAAAATATTATTTTTGGAAAAAAGGAACATTTGCTATCTAACTGGGAGTCTCCTGAGTGAAAACATCCGAAGTTCTTCAAAGGTAAATGATTTAATTGGATTGCTTTTCTTATTTTCGTGAAAATGTTGCCTGCTGCCAGCAGAGCCCAGCATAGCATTATGCCATGATAAACTTACACAAATGCTTGTCTAGCGTTGGCTGTAAAGCATATTTTGAAAATCTGAGATAACAGTGTGATTAACAAAAGGCTAAGCTGTGTCTCAATATATTTCATTTGTGATTTTCATGAATAGGAAGATTTTCTAGGAAGATTTATGTCCGCTGCGTTATGCTAATTAGTTTGAGGCGATGATTACGCTCCCGGATCCGGGTTAGAGAGTCACAAGAAGGTAATTTATAAGAACATTTCGATGGGCACAAATCTATCGCAATTGTCTCTTCATTATTATTTAGAATTCATTAGATTTAAGTAACTGTCTCGTCTTTGATTCAGCATTTTAATTACGACTCTATTCCCAATACATTATTCAAACAGATCATTTAATGAACAGACATCGTCTTGTATCACAATTCACTTCGTTATTATTTTAAACTGAATGAAATAGTCTATTAATTTAACCTAAACAATCTATTAAAAACGTTCAATTTATCCCTTCTATCAATTTGAACCAAACAAGCTATTAAAACGTGCAAAACCAGGATCTATTAAGTTCTATTTTATTTACGGTAGTGCACCTTACCACAGGTAATTTCAGACCTGTCACACACAATCCTTGTATATTGGTCATACAAGTAACCCAACACATCTGTTTGGAATAGCGAAGCTACTATTATTTATCAATTCTAAACCTTTTTAGAACAACAAATCCAAGATAACTTTCATCATTCCTCCCAAATTCGAGAATAAAGACTATTTACCGTCGTCCTGTAGACTGGGAAAAGCAATGCCGGTTCGATTCCGTCACCTTCTCTGTCGCCCTTAGATCTAATACCGGCCTGTTCTTTTAAACCTGAATTCAGAGGCCAGGTCTTGAAATAACGAGTCCAGGCCCGTCCGTGCACGGCTTTCGGCTCTCCCTTCGGATGACAGAGGCAAGTTTGTGGAATCTGCTCGTAGGACCAATTGTTACTGTAATTTAGTTATTCCAATATGTTTTCATTAATTGAATTCCCTTAATCTATTTTATGAGAATTTGTAAGATTCTTGTTTGCATAAAATAGCCGGAGACCAGTCTTATCAATAATAGATAATATAATTTATTCTCGGAGTGCGCTGCACGTTACCACGAGCAACAGTTTATATACAATAACATGACGTCATTTCATTGCTTATAGAATGAATCCCCTCCTCCCGACCTAGAATTAAGTGAGTTTAAAAGTTCCTTCCAACTCACTAACACACACACAGAGGACACACAACATAACTGAATTAACTCTTGACCCCTCACCATTATTGATCACCACTTAGCTGACAGTTCTAATTAACAGAAAACCTAGGAATGCACTCACTGCCTTATCTAAAACACCCCAGAGCTAAGTTTCGTCGGTTCAACCATATTTTAACTACCTTATCTGCTTACTTAATCCACAACCCATTCCTCTCTGCCTAGTTGGAATGGTGTTCATTAACTTTAATTACTCCTTGTCCGTGTCACACAATCCCTTCTTATGAGCTCATATTGTTAATCAGATATAATAAAACAGAGTATAAGTTTACTTAGTTACAGATTCATTTAAAATGAGAATATTGTTTAGTCATTTATTCATAATATTCCTAACATCAACGTCTTGACTATATTTCCTATTCGTTTTGCAACTAATTTCATGTATGTTTTCATGGACAACAAGGACATTTCTAAGTGACCCCAAACTTCTGAAAGGTATTGTATATGGAACATGCATCTGTTTATGTATTGTACATGTGTACCTCACTCAGCTTTCAACTCAGGTTGCATGGCCTTAACTTATGTATGGAATACTGTGATAGGTGCGTGTGTAACCGTATATAAAGTATGCTAATGTTTGGTGTGAATTGTGATAGACGAATCAGAATTAGTTAGATAACATTGATAAATAAGATGTTTTATTTACATAATAATGCTTATGTGAGATATTTGTCAAACAGAGTCAAACAGGGCTATGGTGAAGCTCATATAATTAAATATGGACTTTATGATATAACTCTGACTTGTGTGTGGTTTGCTCCCTCATGATTTGGTAATACAGGAAATTCCACGACAGAAGGCATTTGGGAAGTGGTGTAAAGTACTACTTATTTTTTTGGGGGGGGTATCGGTAAATTACTTTACTATTTATACTTTTGGCAACTTTTACTGCATTCTGAAAGAAAATGATGTACTTTTTACTCCATACATTTTCCCTTACACCCAAAAGTACTCGTATACATTTTGACAAGAAAATTGTCAAATTCACACACTTATCAAGAGAACATCCCTGGTCATCCCTACTGCATCTGATCTGGCAGACTCACTAAACACAAATGCTTTGTTTGTAAATTATGTCTGAGTGTTGGAGTGTGCCCCTGGCTATCCATCAATAAAAATAACAAAAAACTCTACCGTCTGGTTTTATATAAGGAATTTGAAATTATTTATACTTTTACTCAAGTACGACAATTTAGTACTTTTTCCACGACTGGATGTGGCTGGGGGTTATAGTGTTTCATTCACATGACCCATCAATTTAGACAAGTGTGTCTGGGTAAGTGTCATCTAATATTTAGAAAATATTTTCATCTGGACACTTTCTGTTTGCCTGGAATTTTTCCTTATTGTAGACTACAACCACTTTTAGTCTTAATCTTTGCTACACTACTCACTGTTTAGCACATGACCTCACATGTGAATCCTTAAAGAGATGGGTGGAGCTGGCTTAAGAGGGTGTGAACTATGCTGAATGGGTGTTGACAAAGGAGAGCTCTCTAGTAGGTACCAAAACATTAAAATGCCCTTTTCTCAAAAGTGCGTTTACAAGTTTATCAACTTTCAAAGCAGAATTACTTTCCCATTGTTCCTCAAAAATGCAGTGTATGATATACGATTTTGTAGCTCGGAGTCTCTACTTTTATCCAATGCAACAACAACCAAAAAACATTTCAAATGTTGCTACATAAGACTAATTTGAGCCGGTCAGTCACATATGCCCTTTTTAGTTATCCTACATTTTTGACTTAATGTACAGGGAGAATAAGATTGGCCAATGTTCTGAATTCTGTCCCTGTACATTTCAAAAGTGCTGAACAAATAGTTATATTGACTCCGTCTGTCCTAGCTCGTTCATTAATGTCTTAATCAAAATTACGGATTGCCTCTTATTCGCTTGTTTCCCCCTTATGCCGTAGTTTGTACATCTCAATTGTCAGTAGAAACCATTGGCATTTCGCTACTCCTCTGTAACATATTTTGAGGCGTGCTTTGTATGAGGCTATATTTGTTGTACCCATTAGTGTGACTGCTGTACCCCACAGAATACAGTGCAATACCATATTTTTTAAATCTAAAATCTTTGATCTGTAAATCTACAGTAACTTCCTGGCTACTGTGCTGCCAGTAATTTACTGTAATTCAGCACTACCCCACAGACTACAGTACCATGCTGTATTTTTGGTATCTGAAAAGCTTTTTCTCTAAATCTACTGTGATTTACTGGCTACTGTGCTGCCAGTAATTTGCTGTAACTCAATAGCACCACACAGAATATAGTACCAAACGGTATTTTTTGGAGTGCCAAAAACATTTTGAACATTAGTGGGTGGATGATATTGTTGTTTCTGTCTCATTAATATGTTTTGAGGCGTGCCTTGTGAGGGGCTATATTTGTTGCGCTGTTAGTGAGAGTGTTGTACCAATTTAACGGAAATGTAACAATAAATGGTTGAGTGTTTAGTCCCTGACACTTTAGAAGCCTTTGTTAAGACCTTTACAAGTGCAAGTGATATAAAGCACCACATATTATTGGTATGCTGTAATATATGATTACATATTCACTGTTATCAATTGCTGTAATTTTATTACATTACTATTTAACAAAGTACTGTATTATTTACTGCAGCATTCTGTAAATTACGGTGCACAGTGGACACATTTTGTGGGAGGGTAAAGAGTTGCTGGCTCATTAACCGATTTCGAGGCATGCCTTGTAAGTGCCGCTATTTGTTGCAACCATTAGTAAGAATCATGTACCAATTTTAATTATATATAGTAGCAGTGCCCTAACACTTTTGTATGGTTATAGGGGACAGATCGAAATGTCAGCAAGGTTTAAACCTTTAAGTTGAGTGGTTTGCTCTGTAATCATAGCCAGTTTGGGAGCTTTTGTTTAGGCCTCTATAACTGCAAGTGATAGTAAAACCAAATATTCTGTAATATACAAATGCCTAATAGCCAACCTGCTTGCACCAATCCCATGTAATTACAGTCAACTACTGTTAAATACTAATATTAAGTTTACAGTAGCATTTCATTTCTACAAGTATAGTAGGATAATTTTACGCTATTGTGATGTCCTTTTAATCAACCTTAGTTTAATGCACTGATTGTAAATTGATTTGGACAAGAGCGTCTGCTAAATTATGTAATGGGAGGAGGGCTGGTAATCGGCAGTAATGAGTAATCTGACACTTTGACTGTCTGATCTGGAAGAAACTGTGGGGTTCATCCAGACTACTCCATACCATTGTTTTTCTCCTTGTGGCCTTCTGGCTGTTTTCTCAATCATAACCTCACACAATCCTTGGAGAACAGCCACTAGAGTAATCACATTGTGGCCTAGCATCCCTGAGACTCATTGAGCTATCAGTGAAGAGGAGAGAAGTGTTTGACTGACAGAGGTGACACTATCTCTCTCGCTCTGTCTGACCCTTGGGTGATTTTCACACACACAAAGACACACACACACACACACACACACACACACACACACACACACACACACACACACACACACACACACACACACACACACACACACACACACTCACACACAAGGTTTCAGAAACAAGGTTTCTGCTCTGAGCAGTAGATATTGAGTATGGGTGATGCTGCTACATTTGCAGAGCAGACACCCACAGACTGGTGCTACAGTGAGGTTCAAAAGTATTTGAACAGTGACAGTTTTTTGTTGTTGTTTTGGCTTTCTACCCCAGCACTTTGGATTTGAAATTATACAATGACTATAACTATAAGTGCAGACTGTCGGCTTTAATTTGAGGTATTTCCATCCATATTCCCCCATTTTAGGGAACCAAAAGTATTTGGTCAAATTCACACACATATATATATATATATATACAGTATATCACAAAAGTGAGTACACCCCTTCACATTTTTGTAAATATTTGAGTATATCTTTTCATGTGACACTGAAGAAATGACACTTTGCTACAATGTAAAGTAGTGAGTGTACAGCTTGTATAACAGTGTAAATTTGCTGTCCCCTCAAAATAACTCAACACACAGCGTTATGCTAATTAGTGTCAGTTGATGATTACGCTCCCGGATCCGGGATTGGTAGTTACAAGAGTTAATTCATGTCTAAACCGCTGGCAACAAAAGTGAGTACACCCCTAACTGTTCGAAGAAGTATGGGTCATCCTGATTTTGACCCTATAGATTAATGAGCCAAATCTCTTTTTCATTGACTTTCATATTCAAAAAGATCATTCCTAACTATTTGCACATTCAGATCAAAATGTATGTTAATTAATATCACACCTTTTGAGTTCCTTTGTTCATGACAGAAAATTATTTCACCACCCCATTCCTTTTTCCACGCAACTTCATCTAAGGATGTAGAATAAGTTTCCTGTAAACAGTATATGTTATATTCCTTTTCTTTTAGCCACGTAAAGACTGATCATCTTTTTTTATAATCTGATAAACCATTACAATTATAACTGGCTATACTTATTTCACCCCTTATCATAACTAGATACTATTCTCAGTCTAAATTGACCATAATTAGTGCTTGTAAAGTTACTGCCATCAGAGGTATTATGTCAACTAGAGCTTTCAAATGTCTGATATTTAGAATTCAAGAAATAGGTTCTAGCAATATATGTTTTATTCTCTTGCCTGTTTGCCTGTGAGCCAATGCCACAGATGTTAGAAAAGTGAGACAAAATATTGTGTGTAGTAAATCTGAGTAAGTTGAAGTGAATGATATTGGATGTGATTTAGTGAGAGTGTGTACGATGTCTGTATAAGAGTAAGACTATAATGCGTGCTGTCCAAATAAATAATAACCCCGCCAATTTGCATGGTTGAGTGTCTAAGTGTGTAACATGTAGTGCGTATAGCCTTAATATTCATGATGATAATTGTAATCAATATTGTATCACCATCATAGTTGAAATTAAATGTGCTAAGGTAAAAGGATGAAAATTCATGAAAAAACCCTTAGATGGTATCTCCTTATAGGGGAAATATGAGTCAGAGCTGTGCGTTTGCGCCCTCATGTTTATCATTTGTTGCCTGTACGGCTGTAACTTCTTCTGGATGCTTTTGCAAGACCAGTTAATTTTTTTTTCCTGCTACACTACTAGAAACAAAGGTTTAAATTTGTTCTTAAAGGGGTACAAACACTAGTCACTGTAGTGGTACCATGTAAGATACACCTTTGTACCTTTAGTTATAGGTACATAATACTTCAGATTTGACCTTTCTTACATATAGGCCACAGGTACAGAAGAATGCCTTTATAATAGGTACATTTAGCCTTTGTAAGGTACCACCACAGTGAAAGAGCCATTTATTTATTGTAAATGGCAAAAATGTACCTGTGACCACTCTACCACAGCCCACTTAAACTGGTACAACACTTCCACTAACGGTTGGCTAAAAATAACTGACTGAAAGCCACGCCTCCAAAATAATTTCCCAGTGTGCCTTTCCTTTTTAAGTGAATTGTTAATTACCACTCATGACTGTTTTTTGTGAAGGTTCTTAATTCGTTCATTTTCAGTCCTGTGGCCTTCACCAAGTGAGTTCCTAGGCAAACATCATTCAGATGTAACTCTTTATGACAAATTACATAGCGCATAAGGCCTTATTTTGAGGCCTAGATTTACCCTAATTCAGTGGCCTGAAACTCATGGTTTACAGGTCATATCAGGCTTGTAAGTAGTTACCCTACCTGCAAGTCACATTATACTGCTAACAAAGTTATGTGTAATTCCTATTGGACTCCAGCCAGAGTTAGGCTATCCAACAGTTGGAATTTGTATGTCTGCCAGCGTTAGAAATATACAGGATAGTACCTAAGCCATTTAAACTGGAACTATTTCAGTAACTGGTGCAAAATATCCAACTAACTGATTGGATTAGTTTAGAAAAATATATGTTATTTATCTTTGTGTAGCATAAGATTAATCAATCAATCAATCAATGTATATGCAAAAGCACAGATATTCAACAACAACAAAAATCGACTTTATATAGAGCATGCTGGGAAATACATATTTGCCTTTTAAGATACCGCCACAGTGACAAAGCCGTTAGTTCCTTTTAAGTGGAATAAAGTCCTCATTGTACTTTATGGTGGGTATTGAGGGTTCACAAAATATGTTTGTACCCTGGGAAACAGAAATGTACCTTCACCTTGGAGTGTGATTGTTCCATTTTTGTATTAAAAATATTGGTCACAGAAATGAACCAGTTATACTAGATTATCCATACAAGTACCCAAAAAGGTACCAAACAGAACCATGTGAGATCATTGTGTGCCTCTGAAGATACATGATGTGTATTTTGATCTTTTTGTACCTCAGGGCCCAGTCTTTAAAATGTTATCTAATCAAATTTTGGCACATGGATAGGATTAAATGCATAGAAATACAATGAATAGAATGGAACTATAATTGGGACTTACATTCTATTCATTCTATTTATATGCACTTAATCCTATTCGATTCCTGAAATCCAAATCAGAAAACTTAATTCTTTGGAAAACTGGGCCCAGGGAACTATTTGTAGCCTAACCGTAGGGTGAAAAAAATTGGAGTTGAAGCGTTTTTTGATAATTGATGTTAAAGGTTTAAAAATGGCATGTTTATTAAAACCCTTTTTTTTTCAATAAATTATTCAATTGTTTGAAAACACTGTATGTAAGCTTTTAAATTATAGCAAAGTCAATCTGTCTAATGGTAGGGTGGGGTATGCAAAATGGTTCAACTTTGAGCACCTCTATATCCTTAATGTTTTGGCATTCAGTTAAAAAATGTAACTTTCTGACCATTTCCTCGCATGTTCAAATCAAATGGGGTGCGGTCAAAAAGTGATTAAAATCAAATAGAATGACCCCTTACCCTTATTTCTAAGAATGTAAGTAGCTAATCCTGTGTGTTTGGTATGTGCTCCCCTCTCCTCCAGGGTGATCAACGCAGGTAAGAGTTCCCTGAATGAGGACCAGGCGTGTTGTGAGGTGGTGGTGGTGAGAAAGAGACCAGGAGACTCCACCACCCCCATTAAGACCCCCACCGCCAAGAGAAGATCCTCGCTGCCCAACGGAGAAGGCCTGGGGTTGAAGGAGAACAGCGCTGTGAGAGACAGAGGCAAACACACACAGGCACACACACACATGGGTGCCCATACATGTACAGTGCATTCGGAAAGTAGTCAGACCCCAATGACTTTTTCCACATTTTGTTACGTAACAGCCGTATTCTAAAATTGAATAAATTAAAAAATGCCCCCATTAATCGACACACAATACCCCATAATGACAAAACCAAAACAGGTTTTTAAAAATTTTGCAAATGTACATATTTTTTTTAAACAGATACCTTATTTGCATAAGTATTTAGGGCCTTTGCTATGAGACTCAAACCTGAGCTCTGGCACCTACTGTTTCCATTGATCATCCTTAAGATGTTTCTAGAGAAGGGCCTTGGTCAGGGAGGTGATCAAGAACCCGATGGTCACTCTGACAGAGCTCCAGAGTTCCTCTGTGGAGATTGGAGAACCTTCCAGAAGGACAACAATCTCTGCAGCACTCCACCAATCAGGCCTTTATGGTAGAGTGGTCAGACAGAAGCAACTCATCAGTAAAAGGCACATGACAGCCTGCTTGGAGTTTGCCAAAAGGCACCTAAATACTCTCATCACCATGAGAAACAAGATTCTCTGGTCTGATGAAACCAAGATTGAACTCTTTGGCCTGAATGCCAAGCGCCACGTCTTCACCAACCCTACTGTGAAGCATGGTGGCTGCAGCATTATGCTTAGGGGATGTTTTTCAGCGACAAGGACTCTGAGACTAGTCAGAATCGAGGGAAAGATGAGCATAGTACAGCGAGATCCTTGATGAAAACTTGCTCCAGAGTGCTCAGAACCTAAGACTGGGCCAAAGGTTCACCTTCCAACAGCCAAAGACCCTAAGCACAAAGCCAAGGCAATGCAGGAGTGGCTTCGGGACAAGTCTCTTAATGTCCTTGAGTGGCCCAGCCAGAGCCCGGACTTGAACCACGATCAAGCGTCTTTGGAAAGACCTGAAAATAGCTGTGCTGTGACGCTCCCCATCCAAGCTGACAGAGCTTGAGAGGATTTGCAGATAAGAATTTGAGAAACTCCCCAAATACAGGTGTGCCAAGCTTGTAGCGTCATATCCAAGAAGACTTGAGATTGTTGAAGCACCTTTGGCAGCGATTACAAAGTACTGAAGTACTGCGTAAAGGGTCTGAATACTTATGTAAATGTGACATTTCTAAAAAACATTTTTTGCTTTGTCATTATGGGGCATTGTGTGTAGATTGAGGGGGGGAAACAATTTAGTCAATTTTAAAATAAGGCTGTAACGTAACAAAATATTGAAAAAGTCAAGAGGTCTGAATACTTTCCGAATGCAGTGTACACACACACACACACACTCTATTACGTCCGTTGTTAGAAGGAGACCAAGGTGCAGCGTGGTAGGCATACATTCTCTCTTTATTTGAAAAACGTAACACTGGGAAAAAAACAATGAACACAAACCGAACGTAAAGCTAGTCGTGCATAAAGCAACAAACAAAGACAAGATCCCACAAAACTCAAAAGGAAACTGACAACTAATATCTTGGGAATCAAACACACCAACATAGAAACAGAAGACCTAGAATGCCCACCCTAATCACACCCTGACCTAACCAAATAGAGAAATAAAAAGGCTCTCTAAGGTCAGGGCGTGACACTCTCTCTCTCTCTCTCCCACACATTCTCTCTATCTATGCGTAAGCACATAGACACAGTTGTCTCTTTCCCTTAATCTATGATACTGTTGAGATTTAACCAATAGGCCATGCACATCCACTGGCCTTTCTTTTTCTCAGAATCCTATACCTTGTCTAGAGACGATGTCAGTGGTCTCTGGTCTACTGCTTCCTGTGTTGCCTATTGCCCTGAGCAGGCCGGGGGTGACTGTCACTCATCCAGTGCCAGCAGGCACATCACAGCGCTGCTCAGTGATTGGTTTGACCTCTGTAGCGTACACATGTGATTAGTCAGAGTGAGTCATGATGCGTTACTCCAGTATTGCTGTCTTATAGAGCGAGCTTGTTACATGACTCCTACAAAATTACAAAACAAGCCGAAATGTCTTAACACCAACATTTCAGCTTTGTTTTTCATTGCTCTTATCCACTCATACAATACATTCCCTTCATCTTTTCTGCCATAGTTTCAATGCTTTTGTATTTGAAGCAGCAGGGTACACATGTAACCTCCAGTTGTTTGATGCCATAATTGTCTCTACTCTGATATAATTGCCTCACCTTTTTTTCGCAGCTGTTGAATGGGGCTTGTTGCAAACCCACAGTACACACACACACACACACACACACACACACACAAAGCGAGAGAGCAGAACTCAAGAACCCTTATGTACTGAATGTTCAACAGGGGTAATTTGTCATTCAAGCAACTCTTTCTCTCCCATTTGATTACTTGGTTCTCTGAGAAGCTGTGCTGATATATCTAATAATAGCAGGCAAGTCCATTGAAACACTAGTGTGGGTGAATGAGTGGGGATGGTTTATTATGTAGAGTTTAATGTGTATACACTGATCCTTCTAGGGCCAAACAGACAGGTTTGGCTCTTGGCCAGAAACACATGGGCCTGGTACTACATTGACTGGCACGATAGATTTTGTACATACTGTATTAAAGCAACAGTTGGCCAGTTATAACTACGGTAGTTTGATTACCCATTTAGTAATCCTCCCGAATGAAGGATGAACTGTGATTAAACACCATGAAAATAATCAGTTTAAATTAGATTAAGCATATTAATCTGATATGCCTTGCCACCTCCAGGAAAATATTTGATGAAATTAAACACACAATAGCCTCCTGAGTGTCACAGTGGTCTAAGACACTGTCTAAAGCACTGCATCGCATCACTACATACACCCTGGTTTGAATCCAGGCTGTATCATAACCGTCCGTGATTGGGAGTCCCATAGGGTGGCGCACAATTGGCCCAGCGTCGTCCGGGTTTGGCCAGTGTAGGCCATCACTGTAATTGACTTGCCTAGTTAAATAAAGGTTACATTTTGTATTTATTTTTCTGATAGCAAATCAATGCTATTGAAAAACAGACTACAAAGTATCCATTCTATTCTATATCTAAGCAAACATATTTATATTGTCCTCCCACCCACACACACACACCCCTACAGGACTCAGAGAGTCTGGTATTCTACTACTGGGCATTGTTTGACGGCCACGCCGGCTCCGGGGCTGCAGTAGCAGCCTCCAAGCTCCTCCAACACCACATCGTCGAGCATCTCCAGTCTGTCCTCGAGGTCCTAAGGAACCATGCCGTTTTACCGCCCACCATCTTCGGTGAGGAGTCTAACCACCACATGACCCCCGGGATCCACCGGGCCACCCTGACTCGGGCCGCGTCACTCCGTGGAGCCGCTGGCGCCCCCAGCTCCCCCTGCACCCCTCCACCACAGAGGTTCTTCACAGAGAAGAAGATCCAGCACGATAGCCTGGTGATGGGAGCCATGGAGAACGCCTTCAAGGAAATGGTGAGTATCTGCCATGGCTGTTGTTGTTGCGTTGTGTGCATCTCAGTGAGACGCTATTGTTTGAGGGAGAATATCAGAGTTGCGGAGATGTTGCCTCTGTCCTGGTTAGATGTGCCTTGTAGGTATTTTTCCTCACAGACCTCTCCCTTCCACCTCAGCCCCGACCCGTCATCCCACCACCATCTTCACCCATTTCTTTACCTAACGTTTAATTTATTACATGATTGAATTAAACCTTGCAACAATTAAACCATTAATAACCTGGGGCACCACGGAAGCATTCATTTATATAGAGCTGTTATCTCCTGAATCCACTCTCTTAAAGATCTGAAGATCTTTTGTATCAATAGCAGTCAATTATTAATCGTCACCTCGATCGGTCTCATTCTGATTGTCGTAAGTACTTGGTTATCTGCATGAACCCTAGTTGAATCAGAAATACACAAATTGGCATAATTATTTATTTACTAAATACCTAAATAATCACACAGAATTACACTAGTGAGCTCCGCCTGAAACGCGGCCAATAGAAGTATGTTTATTTTAACATTTACATTTTGTTCATTTAGCAGACACTCTTATCCAGAGTACATTCAACTAAGGTAGATAAACAACAACATATCACAGTCCTAGCAAGTAAGACGTTTCTGTAACCGTTACGGATTAAACAAACAACTAGAGCTGAACAGTTTTTTCTAGTATACATCGTTTTTCCTATACTGACCACTTTTGTGTAATTCCTTGCTCTGCTGAGTTTCTGATTATCGCCACGGTGTGCTTTCTGTTTGTTTTTATACAATTTATTTTACGCACCAGTGCATAGTCTGTCTTTTACGCACGCAACTCTGATAGAGTATCTTTTACCCATGTCCTTTGTATACATTCCTGTGTGCTATTTTTCGTGTTGCCTTCATTTTTAATGTTTTTCATGACGTGATAATGTTGTAGATTTGTTTTGTATATAGTTATTTACCTGTCATGTGACATTTACCTGTCCCCACCCCTATTTCTAGACACACGTCAGCTCCCGTCCACAACGCTGCCTAATTTTTTTATTAAATAGATTTTAAAATACCAGTATTTTGTAGTTTATTTTGAGACATTGATCTTAATGGTATTTTGTCATTGTATTTTGTAATTTTTACCCAGCCCTGATTACAGTCAGTTACCAACAGCTGTTTTTTAGGCAGCTAGGCAGCTTCCTCATAGTAAAGCTAGGCTTTACTCATAGTATTTTTTATATTCAGACTCAACGCTCCTCATCGCTCAGAAATGGTATACTGTATATGGCCTCTAGGTGGCAATATAAGTTAATATAGGATGCTCTCAAGTCTCCCACCCTGAGCTTCTTCCCATGTAAATTTAATCTGCCTTACTCAAGCTTATCCCATCTCATGTTCCCCTAACATTTAGTAAGGCTAAGGCCAGTGAAACTGCCTGCATTTTGAAGAGCCTGAGGCTCAATCACCCAGGAGCAAGATACTGTAACCTTTAAAGAGCATTACAGCTGCAGGGCTCAGTTAAACTATCCATCAGGGCAGAAAGGATGTATAGTACAGTAGTATGGGAGATGAATATATGAACATATCCTTTCTCTAGACTGAGTACACTGGTAGGCTTACTCCGGCTGACCTTACTGTATGCGTTGGCTGTTTTTTTTAAAACTCATACCGACTTAAACTGTCTTCCAACTGGAGGTCGACCAATTATGATTTTTCACCGCCGATACCGATACCGATTATTGGGGGGCCAAAAAAGCCAATACGGATTAATCGGCCAATTTTTTCAAATGTATTTGTAATAATGACAATCACAACAATACAGAATGACCACTTATTTTAACTTAATATAATACATCAATAAAATAAATTTAGCCTCAAATAAATAGTGAAAAATGTTCAATTTGGTTTAAATAATGCAAAAACAAAGTGTTGGAGAAGAAAGTAAAAGTGCAATATGTGCTATGTAAGAAAGCTAACGTTTCAGTTCCTTGCTCAGAACATGAGAACATATGAAAGCTGGTGGTTCCTTTTAACACAAGTCTTCAATATTCCCAGGTAAAAAGTTTTAGGTTGTAGTTATTATAGGAATTATAGGACTATTTCCCTCTATACCATTTGTATTTCATTAACCTTTGACTAATGGATGTTCTTATAGGCACTTTAGTATTGCCAGTGTAACAATATAGCTTCCGTTCCTCTCCTCGCTTCTCCCTGGGCTCGAATCAGCAACACAATGACAACAGCCACCATCGAAGCAGCATTACCCATGCAGAGCAAGGGGAACAACTACTAGAAGGCTCAGAGCGAGTGACATTTGAAACACTATTAGCACACGCTAACTAGCTAGCCATTTCACTTCGGTTACACCAGTCTCATCTCGGGAGTTGATAGGCTTGAAGTCATAAAGAGCGCAATGCTCGACACACAACGAAGAGCTGCTGGCAAAACGCACAAAAGTGCTGTTTGAATTCATGTTTACGCGCCTGCTTCTGCCAACCACCGCTCAGTCAGATACTTGTATGCTTGTATGCTCAGTCAGATTATATGGAACGCAGGACACGCTAGATAATATCTAGTAATATCATCAACCATGTGTACTAGTTAACTAGTGATTATGATTGATTGTTTTTTATAAGATAAGTTTAATGCTAGCTAGCAACTTACCTTAGCTTACTGCATTCACGTAAGAGGCAGTCTCCTTGTGGAGTGCAACGAGAGAGGCAGGTCGTTATTGCGTTGGACTAGTTAACTGTAAGGTTGCAAGATTGGATCCCCCGAGCTGACAAGGTGAAACTCTGTCGTTCTGCCCCTGAAAGAGGCAGTTAACCCACCGTTCCTAGACCGTCATTGAAAATAAGAATGAGTTCTTAACTGACTTGCCTAGTTAAATAAAGGTATAAAAAATAATTAAAATAAAATACAAATCTGCATATCGGTGCCCAAAAATACCGATTTCCGATTGTTATGAAAACTTGAAATCGGCCCTGATTAATCGGCCATTCCGATTAATCGGTCGACCTCTACTTCCAACCCCCACAGAGTTTGAAAGGATCTATTTATTGTTGCATATCTTTACTTTGTCTCAGAATGTCCTGCATTTCCCAGCAAAAAATGTATGTACTCTTTGAACTTCGGTCTGGTGGGCGGGGAGGGCATTATCATGGCAGTGCCTTTAGCTGCCCCCGTCTGTGCTGTTCAGAGTCATCAGATGGCCGATCAGCATCCAAGCAGAATGCGTAGGAGAGAAACCCCCCCCCCAGCTCCTCTCTCCCCCACAGACACCTTCTGCACAGACAGTACACACAGCAAACACACACACCTTTCACAGTTCAGTGCACCTGCTTAGCCCCAGATCACTGTTTCTTGCCTTTTAGTTTATTCTCTTCCTTAGAAACCTCTGAAGGAAGTCTTATTGCTTTAACTAGGTGTTAATTGCATGTTATATTTGTATTATGTCACCTATTAGTTTCATAGATTTTGGGGGGGGGGGGGGGTTTGGGGGGGGTCCAAATTAAAAGCCAACATGTTATTCACTGTATTCACATCTAATTTCAGGTTGACTAATGTGTGTGTGCGTGTGTTTTCAGGATGCCCAGATAAAGAGGGAGAAGCAGGTGTATAACATCACTGGAGGATGCACAGCACTGTGTGTTGTTTATCTGCTTGGAAAGCTATATGTGGGAAACGCAGGAGACAGCAGGTTAGTGTGTGTGTTGTATCTATCCTGATTTGATCCTGAACTGCTTTGTCCCAAAAATACACAATCCTACTCTTAACATATTGGTGGTATGCTAGGCTAATCTAACATGTCAGTGTTTCCCCTATATTCATTTTTTTCATTTTGTTAATATTTCTTCCAAGAGGCTCTTTTTAAAGGGATAAGTGTGAGATTTTGGCAATTAAGGTCAATGTACTCGCCCCCATGGAAATCGAATTAGCATAATACAAAAATCCACATAAAAACCCCTCAATTTAAGCTGGAGATATTGGATTTTTTTCAGATTGGATGAGTCTCAATCCATGGATCTGTGACAGCGCTAGAGCAGTGTTTGTCAGACCATGAGACATCCCAAAAATCTGTCTTCTTACAAAATTGTCTGTTGTGTCCGAACGGTTTGGACTACAAACTATTATGACCCCTCTATGTAAAGGTGAGAATCTCACCCCCACAAGCGTCTTGGGTCCAAAACAGTTTGGGCTACACGCTAATGCCCACATGCTTCACAAGACTCATCTGAAGGTCCTCACTACCTGTTAAAAAAATCTATG